>NW_015151472.1:125645-142153 GCF_000732505.1 Cyprinodon variegatus | reverse complement strand
GATGGATGGATGGATGGATGGATGGATGGATGGATGGATGGATGGATGGATGGATGGATGGATGGATGGATGGATGGATGGATGGAAAATATGTAAATTAAATTGTGAACATTTTTCAGTCTCAATAGCAAAATTCTGATTTGGTTTTAAACTTTTTGTTTTACATTTCCCTTATAGATATACAATAGATTATTGTCTTTTTTGCCTAGGGTTGCCATCTTTCATAAATGACAGTAAGGGATGCCCATGGCCCAATTTCTCAAAACGTCTTGGTGCTGATCAAGAAAGCACAGATTCACATTCTTAATTGGCAATGTACATATTCCTCTAAGTCAAAGCTAGATTTAAAGAAACATAATCAAAACAAATAGGGAAATACAACAAACTCCCATATGCAGACCACTTAGTTACTACACGATTACCTACTTAATAAAAAGCTGTTTAATTCACTGCATAGCAGAGGCACTAACACCTTAAAGTGGTCAGTTTATATGAAATGTATAATAAAGAACTTTTAATATATTTGCTAAATAATAAATAATGTCTGAATTAAATGCATCTCATCCCACAATTCTTCTTTAAATTATCCTTAAATAAAGATTTTTTGTACTCTTAATCAATATTAGTTGCCTTCTAAATATCCATTTAAATGTGTTAATACTTCATAGTATTAAATATTCATTGACTAAAAATCCTAAACAATCAATAGAAAAACAGTAAATGTAATGTATCATAACTCCATGCCATATCAGTCTCAGGAGATGGTTGGGGTATGAATGACTTAGTGTTTCTATCCTTACTATGAACAGCCATTAAAAGCTTGCTGTGTGCCAATGTAAAAGCCTGGCATACTTTTAAACTCTCCCTGTTCTTATTCCCACTGCTGCAAATCATCCACGGATTTGCTTCCTCCCACATTTCTCTATGTTTGAAAGCATTTTCTCCTGAGAAAGTGATGAAGTGTTGCGTTTTGTGTCCATCTCTGTGAAACCATTACAGCAGCTAACATGGAGCTGAGGAGGTCCTTCTCATATCCCACCACAAAAAAATAGCTGGCTTTATTATTTCCGGTTAATATTATACATTCTTGTTGGGGTTAGTGACGATATTAGTGTGGCAGACACGTTTACTCTATCAGAAATGTATGAAAATACGGGACCTTATTGGTTAAATACGGGAAACAGCGTTCAACAGTCAAAGGGTGGTTCCATATTTTTGCCTTAGACACTGTAGTAGATATAAACTCAAATCTGCATAATGTAATGAAATATTTCACTTTTGCTTGTTAAAAACACTTTATTTGTGTCTGTATTGTCAAAAGGCTGCTTAAATATATTATATTTATATTCAAATGAATTATAACATTATTCCTTCCTCAAAAGAAATAAGCATGTATCCCTTGTCATGTTTTTGCTATAGAAGAGGTAAACCTCTCCAAAACATTTTGTCAGTTAAGTATATTTTGCTTTGCCACACAAGTGCTTCCAGCTTTAATAAGACATAAAAAAGACCTTCGATAGTCGAAAGACTTTTCGACTTCAGTATGGTTTGAAAGACCTTCAACAAACAAATTGTTCACCTCTAAGGCAGCCTTGCTGGTTCATAAAGTTTTGACAGAAGTATTTGCAACCCTGATATACAAACACCGTTTCCCTGCTTCTTTGTAGATCAAACATGAAAAAACAGAGAAGGAGTGTAAGCAGCTTCTGCTCAGGAGCCTGCAGTTCCTGGAGCGCTACATTTACCTCATCCTCTTCAATACTTACCTGCATCTTGAGAAGAAGGACTCCTGGCAGCGCTCCTTTTCCATGTGGATGGAACAGGTAAATCACCCTCTTACTATACACTTTCATTTATGTGCATTACCCTTTGTGTAAATACAATAAAATATGAAGTGTACTATTTAATAGTATGGATTATTATAATTAATTAGACACCATGTACAGTATAAAAGCAATTACTATCCTCACTATTTTATTAATTAATAGAATTATTTAGATTTAATGTTTACAAGTAAAAACTGAATACATTCAATCCCCTTAATTCTGACACCCCAAGAGAGAGTTCATTGCAATTAGTTGCAATCAGGATATAAACAGAGTTCACTCATGTCTAAATTCATTTAAATCACACAATAAAAGCCTTAAAGAGTTTTTAAGGGATCATTGTTTAAAACATGTTTTTTTATAACCAGCTAAGAGACCTATTGCAACTCTGGAGAAGCTGCAGAGACATAAAGCTCGGGTGCATGACAGCTGCTTGTTTTGTGTTTAACAATCTTGTCTTTATGGAGAAAAAAAAAGGAAGAGGAAAGCCACAAGAAAATTTAGGTTTGGATTGATTAGAGGATCATTTCACAGGCGGACAGAATAATGCTCAAAACGATGAAAAAAAGATGACAACCTTCCTAGGGGTCAAAGAGTTTTTCTGAGACATATCTATTAATATTCATTGAGAGCATGCCATGAGAAACATGCCAGAGAGCCCTGGAATGTTTGAAAAGAAAACTCTTTTTTTCTCTTCTTCTTAAAAGATAAATTAAAGAAAACAAAAGAAAAAAACAGCTAGTCAACCAAAATAGACCAGAACAACTGCTGTGAAAACAATTGTCACAGAAATATGCACAGTCATTCATGGAATTTTCTTTCTGTTATGAAGAGCAAATATATGCAGTGCATCAGAGTGGCTGTAATTGCCCAGTTATGCTATGAAGAAAAGAAAAAAAAAATACTGGGTTTTGTGCAGAGAGGAATATTCTGCTGGGAAAACCACTCGCTGTAACAATTTCCAAAATCATCCACAGAACATGAATGTCTTTGTTTAACCAGCTTCATTTCTGGAGCTCCTTCTACCCTGATGTAATTTAAGAGGTTACTGTTAAACCATTCGAAGCTTTGTGTTAATTATTTCCTCCTGCTTTGACCAAACTTAGTCCTTATCAGTCGCTGTTATAATTTTTTGCGGTTGACTTGTAATATATAAAACAAGCATTTGTTTTTATGCAAATTGCTTGCATTTTTTAAAACAATTCTGTGCTTTTAATCTACAGTAGTATCCATTACTAATATGTTTTAATGTTGTGATCAACTGATTACTATAGTTTCTAAATGTAAACACAAACTGTTCAAATCACATGTTTGATGACAGTTTTATCAACTTACTCCAATTAATTATGTTGTCCTTATTTAATGAATCAACCTTTATGAATATTTCCTTTTATATTAGTAGATTATTTAGTATTTTAACCTATTTTGCAAACTAAATTTTGGGGGTATTTGTAAACTCACAGACACAAAAGAATCCATTTTGTGCAGCTTTGACATAAATCTACCAAAAATTTGTTTGCTAATCATGTTGCCAGGGTTATTGTTTAACAGCAAGAGGTGTTGAACCCAAATTAATACGTCAGTGCAGGGTGTACGCTTAGCTGCTACTATCACATCTATTGTTGTTTTTTTGTTTGTTTTTTAGTGTCATTACACTATCACAAGTACAGAGCAATGAAATTAACTCTCTGCATCTAACCCATCCTCTTTGTGAGCAGTGGGCTGCCATGGTGCGGCGCCCTGGGAGCAATGTGGGGTTAAAGATCTTTGCTCAGAGAGCCAGAGTGGTAGTCTGTGGGAGTGGGGTTCGAACTCAGAACCTCAGGATTCTTAGTTCTATGCCCTAACCACTAGGCCGCCAATCCCTTTTGTCAGAACCCACAGTTTTAAAGAGTAACAGCTCAATCATAAAATAATACGTAGTGGTTTCTCATGGCGTTTGCTGCTACTTGATTTGTTATGGTGATTGGCTAAAGCCAAACCTTGATATGTGAGCACCAGGTGTCGCTTCGATCAATCAGCTTAAAAGGTTTGGCTGAACAGAATTGATGGGAGCAGTCCCAGATTAATATTATGCAGAGCTAACCCTAAATGCTTCACATTATTTAGCAATTTCCTTGATTTAGCTTTCTTTGCAAAGCACTATTTATATAAAGACTCAAAATCAAGTTATGCTTTGATATGTTGTTAAGTAGAAGCTCTTAAAACATTTTCTTTAAAACTAACTCCAGATCCAGGATTATTTACACTTAGTAATGATGACAAGGATGCAGAATGCATGTTATGGAGTTCTGTAAGTTGTCACCAAAATGGAGCTCATTTAGACAGGCTGCATGGCAGAGCAGCATAAACGTCTCTACTGTGTTTTGAAGCTGAGGTTGTGATGGAAGAAAAGTGGAGGATATTATACAAACATTTGTGACTTGATAGAAAAAGACATGCTAACAATAAGCACAGTAGGAAGGGAAAGCTTTTTTCAGTTAGTACATTTAATTTAGCCAAGTTTTAATGTTCCTCAAAAAGCAACCAGAACCATCTAACCATCCAGAACCAAGCACATCTAAAAGCACAAAGTCTCTCACAAATAATTGTGTGATTACACAATTTCAAATCGTTGCAAATTGCGCAAATTGAAAATACAAAATGGACATACTGTGATTTGAATGAAAGGTTTGAGGCTTTAAAACAGTACGTTTTGTGTTTAAACTCAGCCTGCTTTGTGCATAAAACACAGCTTTCCTGCATCTGCCTATCTGGGCTTTGTTTGGTTGCACCACTTTCTTTTGTTACGTGTGTCAGCCAACAAGCTGGGTGCTTAGAGTAAGCACATGGGTAATTATGGAGATAGGCTATTTCAGTTTGAAACCATTTGATGAGATCACCATGAGAAACCAGTGAGACCGAGAGCTTTAAGGGCTTCCCCTTTTCCCTGGGTTAACAGTGAGCTTAGAGACGCCCTGATTGAAGAAGAAACAAACTTTGGCCAGGGCTAAGACTGAGATTACATACCTACTCCTATGAATAATGACAAAGGTTACACAGTGTAACACTCCTCTGGCTTCATTGTCTCCATATAGCGAGGATACCTGCCATGTGTGCTCTATTGTTGCAAATTGAGGTTGCTTTTAGAATGCACAAAATTATAGAAGACAAGTAAACAGTGGATTCATTTGCTGCTTTATTGGGTCATATTGTACCGATCAAATAAACATACATTTTACCCATTTACAAAGCAGGATTTTTTTCCAGCAGGCAGAAATTTACCCACATCCTTGCAACCCTGACCATCCTCTAAACAGATTCCAGCTTGCAGACCTATTTTCCTCTCGTTCTGAGTTAATTGATATTCATATTCTCTAAGTTTCTTACAATAAAACTCTTGAAACATTTTTCCTCTACCAATCCTATTTTCTTTCTTTCTTCTCGATGATAATTGCTCATAAACCATGAAATTATTCTCAGAACCTTCAAAAAATTGAAAAGGTGAATAAATGTTTTTTGTGTGCTTTTTTTTTTACATTAAGTTAATTCCTTCCAGTTTTTTGTCTTACTTAAGTAGCTCTGAGTGAACATCATTTGGTTCATATTGGACATGTGTCTTCACCATAAATTAAAATATTAAATCCACTGTTTCTCCACGTGTCAAATTGATATCTTACTGGAAAAATAGAAATTTAATTAAAAAAAATTAAGTGTACAGATCAGGGATTTTAATATTTTAGTTTAAGTTTCTGATAGCTAACGAGCCTTGTTTAGTTATGAACAACCAAATCTAAAGTAGATGATATTTGCTGTGATATTTGATGCTGCTTTGTATTAACTAAGTATATTTTAGTTAATAAAAGAAGAGGTGAAACCTGTTCAACTGGTATAGAATTCACATTAAAAAACTAATATTTCTTTAAACCAGTATTACTAAACATTTGCCAGCCACACAACATTATCTTTGACTGTCATTAGTCTGAGCACTATCCAAACAAACAACATCTGCATTCTGCCTTTCGTGACCCAGTTGCAGCAGAGTCTGGTAGCCAGCCAATTTTTCTGACCTAGCCACCCCACGGCACAATCAGTAGCCTATCATCAATGACCGTGGCTGGATCCGTAATGACAAACAGCCAATGCCGAGGGCAGCGATCATGGGTCGTCTCCAACCTCTGGTCATGCTTTTTGGAGCTGTGTTACACAACCTCTCAGGTCTGAAGTGGCACATTCTGCCCTTCACTCTAATTTGTCTGTGTTGTACAGGTGGGATCTTATACCACTTTTGGCCACAGCAGAAGCACTGCATTAGCAGTCAAGAAACTGTGATGTGTTTGGAAATGTTCCCTCTGTTTTGTTCTGAACATATGACTTCTGTCACAGGTTACCATCAGTCAAATTTAAGAATAAAGGGGAATTAAAGTTATTGAATTTGGTGAATCTTTTCTTTCATTGATTCTTTGTTTTACTTTGTCACTAGAAACAAAAAGTTATCTACAGTTATGTTATGACTTAAGCTTTTTTGCTGCAAAACAGGTAAAAAGGGATTTAACCTTTACCTTAGAAATGAGATGACAATGCTAGAAGTGTCGATACATTGGGTATGCCGCAAGATTCGGTTTTCAGTCTCACAACAAATCCATCTTGAAAGACTCCCGCCAATATGTCGGACCAGCGAGTCGGACCAATGACATGCCAGCAATTCCTTTGGGGGTGGGACATGTAGGAACGACGACAGTCAGAAGGGCCTTGCAAACATGGCTACGTCAGATGACTCACCTGTCGATACTGCAAATGACCCAGTTTTTGCTAAAATAAAAACAATTTGTCATTAAAAGAAGAACAAAGAGAAGCACTTTTGCATTTGTAGATGGGAAATATTTCTGTTCTTTCCTACTGACAGGATTTGGAAAAAAAAATATTTTTTTTTTAGCTTACTCTGCTAGTTGTGAAAACACTCAAGAGACTACAGACAAATCCTATTGTGATCATCGTGTCTCTTTGTGGCTCTCACAGATGACCAGATTGCCAAAGCTATTAAGTCTGAAACGTCACGATTCGCTGCTACAATTGGCTTAAAGCATATTATGGAAGGCGGGTAGTAGCTGGCACATCACCCATCATGCAAAATGATTGGTAATGTCTAATTCATGCACCCATCATGTCCCTCCTTTTCACGGACAGACCGAAGGGCAGCCATCCAAGATCGATAACTTGGAACTCAACTCAGTTTTACACATATAAATCTTTTTTGTCAGCTTTAGTAGTTATTGAAAAAGACAAAATAAAAACACTGCTTTTAATTTGAATATCAATAGATTGATTCAGCAGTTTATGCTAGCATTAGGACTGCAATCGTCCTTAAAACTCCCATGAACCACTGGTTTAATAGATAATATATATATTTTTTTTTTTGGCAAAATGACAAACAGTTTGGCACCCAGTTAAGAGCCGCCATGATGCAAATCTTTTAGCTTTGCCAGAATGTATTGAAAGCAGAGGTAATTACGTATTAAAGGTATCATGCTTTATGCGATGCATTTGTTTACTGATTTTAACATCAGTGTGAAATTTAACTACAACCACCTCACAGAAACAGTCGTTTTGTATCCCTGGGAAAAGAGGTAATTAAAACAATCATTACATTTATAATTAGCACCTCTTGGCTCATCGTTTACACATATACGATTACTATACTCTGTAATTGGACCCTAATAGTAGGATCTGAGGAAAACATGATCAGAAGAGTTATAGATGTTTGCTAATCCATCATTTTGGCTTTAGCACAATAGCATGACTTGTATACAGTGCATACCTAAGATGCCTGCAGGTCAATCCAGCTGTTTTGATGTGTGCTACAGAGGCTTTACTGTCCCCCTACACAGACTTGGTATGTGCCGCATTTCAGATTGCTGAGTGTGGGAAAGACCTGACTGTTGCCTCCCTACCTCCACTTTCATCAGTCCAACACTACATGCCCAGGATAATAAGAATTGGCTTTAGCCATTTTTGCTTTGTATTATGAGACATCTTTCAAACAGATCTGCCTTATGTCTTAGCTATTATTAACAAATGTCTACATGAACTTTCATCATATTTATACATTACAAATGAGCAGAACTCTGAGAAAATATTAAAACTTCACAACTATAAAAAAAAATGTATTCCTTTAAGACATATGATGCAGTAATGAAAGCTAACGTAATAGGGCACACCTATAATTGTCTGGAAATTGATATCTCATCCATAGAGTGAAATCATGTTTCTGAAGATAATATGGTCACAAATTCCACTCAGATATATTTTGTTCTTTTAAGTCATGATGTATAATTGTGAATTCTTAAGTTTGTAAACAAGATATCTTCTCTGGTGCATCCATAGCAGGGTTACTGTAAGTGCCTCTAGGGCAGCCCTCTACTAAAAGCAGGCAGGAAATTTGATAATATGAGTATTGAATTACATCTTATTGGAATTTATCATTGATAATTTCTTGACTTTTTAAAGGCACAGTCTTAAAAAGTTGTTTAAAAGTACAAAAAAGTCAAAAGCCAAAGTTGTTTGTGCTTTGGCTTATTTTGATGCTGTTCACATTTAAAAATGAAATAAATTAACATGAATAAAGTGCAAAAAAGGAAGCAACCAACTGATCACTTTCAGACCATGGCGTTCTAACCACTTAGTTATTGCCTCGTGCTCCTTGTTATTCACTGGCTTAAAGTTTTCAATTTCCATTTACATTCATTCACTTTTTGCTTATGTGTGCGTCCACTTCAGACTCAGTGCTATGGTGGAGCTCTTCTATGTGCATTTAGACTTTATTTTGTTGAAAGAGCTTCAATTACTCTGTTGTGGCATCAGCATTCTTCTATGGAGTTGTCTGTTGGAGCAGTAGCTTATCTGTATGAGAAAGTGGCTGGATAAGCTGATGAGGAAGGCCAGCTCTATGATTGAATTCCCCCACTGGACTCAGTGCAGGAGATGGAAAACAAAAGTATCCTAACTAAATTACCATCTCTGTTGAATAATGTTTCCCACCCCATGCATGAAGCTGTTGCAGAACTGCAGAGCTCCTTAAGTGACAGACTGTTGCTCTCTAAATGCAGCAGGGAGCCTTATCACAGATCCTTCCTCCTAGCATCGGTAAGACTCTATAACCACCACTGTTCCCAACAACCTCAATAAGTCGTTACATTCATGCTGCTTTTGCACAGTTTCTACCTTAGTCAGTTGAATAACATGCTGCTGTCATTTTGCACATATCTGATGTTGCTTCTATTGTCAAATGTGCATTACTGTAAAAATGCCCATAGCTGTGTACTGGTTATTCTCCAGGTGCACAGTTTCATATTGTTAAAACACTTTACAGTACAGCATTTTGTTTATTTTTTAACTCTTCACTTCTATGTTATTCTTATACATTTTTTTGAAAGGTCCACATTTGTTTGACCATTTTTTCTATAATCTTTTTGCTGTTGTAAACACCACAATTTCCCCATCGTGGGGCTATTCTAATAAATTTATCAGTGTTTGTACTACTGACAATGGAAAAAAAGCCAAAGCTTTGAACAATGCATCTGTTGAAATAAATAGCAACCTTACACTTTTAAACCAGCTGCAGTTCTTAGAAGAGCAGCCAATGTTGCCATCACTGTTTTTTACTGCTGAAAAGTGATGTGCAGTGATTGATTTCTGCTAAAAGTAAAATTCAAATGCTTCACTTTCCTTTGGTCTTAATTTCATTTGAGCAGAGGACCTTCTTCCACTATGTTTTCCTAAATTCCCCAACACATGTTCACACAGTTCTATCTTTGACAAATTAAGATTCTAAAAACCAGACAGGAATTTAGATATGCAAAGAAAATACTTTTTTGATCTCACATTGGAGAAATTTACCTCTGCATTTAACCCATCCCCTTGGGTAGCAGTGGGCTGCCATTGTGGGGCACCCAGGGAGAAACATGTCTTGCTCAGAGACCAAGAGTGGCAGTGGGTTTTGAGCTCACAACCTCAGGATTCGAAGCTCTTTGCCCTTACCACTAGGCTGCCACTTCCCTAATTGCATTGTATTGTTTTGACCTGAAAAAATAAATTGCTCTGTCTTTCTGATGTGTAGATGTCTTGGCAAAGTCGACAAACTTGTATCTACATAACAAGATAATTTATCAGTCTCAATCTCAAAAGAAAGTAAAAATTTACAGAACTAAACAAACGGGATGTGTTGAAGCTTCTCTGAAAGAAAGGTGTCTCGTGCTTAGAAATCTTCAAAGCCATCTGTGACATCACAGCAGGATAAACTCGTTAAATCAGGAAAAACAACATATTTATTTATTTACTTTGTAAAAATGATCTTGTTAAATTCAGAAAAAAAAAATAATAATTTTCTGCTTCTGTAGGTAAATCAGTAAAGAGGGCTAAAAACATTTCCCCATGAAGAAACATTGACATATTTTAGGACGTCAAAATGTGAAACAGCTAGACTTTTTAAGTCAGCACTGTATTTTTATTCTAGTCTTATTTGCTTTGTTGGCATTTTATTTATTTTTATTTTTTGGTGAAATATTTGATGAAACTGACAAGCAGTTATTTTCTATGACAGAGTAACCCCTTCAGGATTGCTTATCTTATACTAAGGATGTAAAGATTTTTTTTCCCCCCCACACTGAGATGTGTTTCAACAATCCCTCCGAGGAGTCGAGACGGGGATGTCAACGCACTCGGCGCGGATTCTCCAGGGAATGCATGTAACCATTGTTCCCGGATTCTCTCTTTTTTTCCTAATTCTTGACTCAATCCCTCCTAACCAAAACACACACACACATACATTCACACATTTCAAATTGTTCACACATCCATTATTTAGACAGCCAGGATGTGGAGTGGATGAGTCAGGTTGCTTTGGTTAAAAGCTAAATCCAAGACGTCTCCGAGGAGGCACTTCCACTGACTAATAGTTCAGCTGCACCAAGTCATCAAAAAAGCTTTTTTAACAGCATGTAAGCTTTCCAGAAACGCATCAGACATAAGTGTAGATGTGATGACAAAAAAAAAGGATTATTGACTTAAAAACAGCTGCTTTAAAGATGGGGGGAGAGTATTGGAAGATTTTTAATTTATATTATTCATCCCATAAAGTTTTTTAAGCTTATCCAAATTGCTCCAGTCATCCTTCATGATCCATTGTGAAACTGACTCTGCACTGTCAGCAAGTAGACATTTCAAACTCCACTTTGCAGTTTCTACACAAAGCTGGAAAGCTAAGCTATAATCATTGATAGCAAAAAGAATATCTTTGCCACCATAACTCCTCTTTTTTTGTTCCGTTATGGTAACATGAAAAGAAGGGTCGACCTATGACTGTGTTCCTGTATCTGGAGCGTATTGTGTTAACATTAAAAAATATCTTATGTTTTTAACGCTTTATTTCAACTTACATATCCAAAACACTTTCCTATGACAGGGCAAGAAAATAATTCAGTTTCAGTATATTTTAGAAGGAAAAAAAAAGCGATTAGGACTCGATACCTATATTAATGCGTTCTCTGTGTGTTTCTGGGGAATTAACAGAGAGAGGTAGAATTTAAGCCCCATCACCTCCTAAATGTCTTCATTTGATTCTTTTCTGAATCCGCACTCACACTATGTACAGTAACGCATAAAGTGTAACTTGTAAGATTATCCTTTAAATTCTAAGCAATAAAATCTATTTAAATATCGAGTATCTGAGAATAAATGTGTTTAAGCCTGGCTACAGATTCTTTTTTAGGATTAGGTGTAGACTTTGCGCTATTTTCAGATATGAATGAGTTGTTAAAGATATTTTTTCTTCTAAAAGGTAAACCTTTTTTTGCTCTTCACGTTTTTTTCTTCCATTATTAACCTGTATATGGCTGCATTGATCTTTCCACCAACTCTTATCAGCGTCCCAGCATGATGATGCCACCACCATGCCTCACCGTGGTGCAGAGTTTAAGCCTCGGCGGTGGGTGTCATACTGTTTAGATATTGGGATTATAAGCTGAAAATATCCCCAAGCCGTTTTTAATGCAGGGTATTTACTCACGATCTCATCCTGCTCTAAACATTATAATGTAATGTGTTGCTCTTAATTATGTTTTTTTCTTCACTGATGAATAAAATAAGCTGTCCTTTGAATCGAGTTTGTTTACTGGGTTTTATTTAGGAGTATCAGAGTATTGTGGGCTCAATAAAATATCTCAAATAATAAAATTTTATTTGTGGTTCTATGGTATAATATTGAAATGTTCACAGAGTATACATAACTTAGAAAATATAGTATATAGTATAATATTTTTTCTGTCACTAAGCACCTGTGTTTTGAACTGACCAGAAACTATTCTGATTTCCGACCCATTTCCCACTACCTGTGCTTATAATTCTCATAAAGTGAATGACTTTATTCTCCTCCTGCCTCATCCTTTCTACTGCTGACTACAGTCGCCTATTGTTTCAGTGTAACAGCTGCACATGTGAGAAAACAGCCAAGAGAACACTTTTGCTCTTTAGTGGTTTGCATTTCATTTTGTGTAAAATTAGAATGCTTTCCTAATTGTTTTTCATTACTTTTTGCTTTGTTTTGTTTCTCCTGTGCATAGGTTGCTGCCAGAGCCGGAGTTTATGACATCCTCAACCAGCTGGGCTTCTCAGAGTTCGAAGACCCAAGGGAGACACCGCTGGCCAGGCTGCGCTGCCGCTGGCAGCAGCAGAACATTCACTCACTTCCTTTCCGAGGGGAATTCATCTGATGGAGGATTCCTGCATCTGCACCATTTTCACAATGACGGACGCCTTCAGTAACCGTTTTTATGCCTTCACCTTTAGCCCCTGTGACATCAGTGACTTTAGATCAGAATTTCAGATTTTTTTTTTATCCTTACTTTAACTCTTATGTCTCATTCTCCTTTATTTGTCGTCTTTACATCAATAACCAACTAATATTGCTTTTTTTTTTAAATCAAACTTTTAAAAATATAATTTTCTGTGTTAGATTCTTAGGGGTTTCTTTTGAGGAGTAGAGATAAATGTTGTTTTGAAGGAGAGAAACAAATTCCACTGCGTGAGCTAACAATTATGGCTGCATGTCACAACTGTTTGCTGTTGTGTGAGCTGATATTTTCCTTCAGTGTTGTCCTTTTCATAGTTGTTTTTTTTTTTTTTTTTTAGACTCACAGTGTACATAGAAAGGCTGTTATTTAAGTTCGGATGCACCCACAAGCTTATCTAAGAGTAAATGGTTTTTAACAGTGTTTCATATTATTAAATTTCTCTTTTACTATAATCATACTGTGTCCCTCTGTTTTAACAGTTTTTTCATTTGCCTTTTAATTTTTAGCGTCCTGATGCAGGTACTGACATGTCAGGAATTTTGATGCTAGAAGTGACTTTGAAAGGGTTTGTGTCTGTCAAGAGTTAGTGGGGAGTTTTTGACATTTTTACAGCGGTCTTTTTGAATTAAATTCCCCCGAATCAGGCCTTTTTATTTGTCAGTCTGTAAATATAACAGCTTGGGAAGCTTTACGGCCAAGTAAGAACATTTATTGCCTTTTGCCTTGTTTGTTCATTTATGCTAAAAGGGTTCTTGCCTCTTCAATGAGCCTAAATTTAGGTCTTTTTTTTCCCTTACTGCCAAGTTTTCATTGATCTTGTGTGATGTACTGCCTCAGCTCCAGAACTCATGCCAGCAGCATGTCATGGTTACCATTGAAGTCAACTTAAATATTTAAATATCATTATTTAAAACAGTCTGACTCAGTTTTTGGAGGAAAAAGTCAAGATCCTAATAATTGTTAACATCTTTTCCAGCAGTTGAAGTAGAATCAACTTTAAATAGAATTTCAGCCGTAGTTTCCAACGCCTTGTTAAAGCCCAAATGACCAGCATCAAAGAAGAGCAGAAAATAGCTTGCCTATCCGCTTAACATCAATACTCTGTCTCTAGGAATTAAACTATGCATAAGTATGGGATTTTAGGCTAAAAATACCCTTAGTTGGTGAAAAAGTCAGATAATTTATTGGAAAAGTATCTGTGGGAAGTGAAAAAATGGGACAATTGCAGCAATTTTCAGAATCAGAATTTTGTTAACAATTTCTAGATGGAGATTACTCCTTAAGAAGTAAGAAGTTTTAGATACATAAAACTGATTTTAAAAATCAGTGATCAGTTTTATGCTGATTTCTCTTCTTCCCCTTCTATCATGAATTTTTTATTGGTTGTAGAAATCAAACCTGGAGTGTCGTAATGGGGCTTTATAATAGAGCATCCCTCCCTCCACTGTTGTCGGCTTATGTTGCCACATTGCTAGAGTAGGAGGTCCCTTCATCGTTTGAAGGGAAGAGTCTTTGTCACATTGAAGCCTCAGTGAGTGGGTCCTGCTTTCTACAAGACTTTGATTTGCTTAAACACACTTGAAGCAGAGCAGTAAATCCTGCTTTTAAATTTAAAAATCTAGAAGCTGAAGTCGATCTGCATGGATAATACTCTGCTGCAAACTCCTCCAATGCACATTTTAAATCATGGCCTGAGGATGCCTAGAAAACCACAGGAACTACAAAACAAAGAAAAGTAAACAGGAATTAGCAAACTGGACTCCCATTTCTCAAAGACTTTGTCCACAAACAATGACTTGAATCTTTTGAGTCCAACCAGCAATGAGAATAAGCTAGACTTTAAATTCAGAGTACGACCAAGCCGCTTGCTTTAGTTATATGAGGACCGGATAGACCTTATAATCAACCCAATTAACTCGCATAGCTATCCTCACAATGTCTTCATGTATCTTAAACCTTCTCTGGATCCACAAAACATGTGGAGAAGTTCATCATAATGGATTGGTTACTCTAGAACATGGTTTTATTATTTTAAAAAGACAATGTTTACATACTTTAGTATTATTTTAGATTTATTTTAAATTTTCATTGAAATAATTGGATTAACAACCAGTCCAGTTCATTTTGTTGCTCTGTTTTTGTGACAGTGTAATGACAATAATAAGCTGGGGGGAAAAATACTCACCTTGACTGATGTGCTTAAATGGCTGCCTAAATTTACAAATCCATATCAACAAGATGGTGTAATTTCCAAAGAGGAAATCCACTGGACTCCATTCAGCCTTCCTGTTATCTGCTTTTAGTCTTGCACTCTCTTGCGCTCTTACAGCCTAAATAAATCCAGAAAGTCTCAATTGGTTCGGACTAGCTTGAGGTTGCCTCCCTCAGTAGCAGCTTGACTTGTCCAGTCAAAGAAGGGAGCTCTTTCATGTTGGGCAATAATCAATCAGCACAGGACAAGTTTCTGACTAATATGGCTGAAAATCAGCTGATTTTAAGCACCCGCTAATATGTTTGTGCATCCTGCTTGTCAGTATTAAAGCGGATGTTAAGCACTTCCATAATTAAAATTTGTTTTTCCTTAACTTGATGCAAAAGGTCAAAACTTAATAAGCCAGTGATGGTATCATATTTTCACCATAAAGAAGCTTAATATTTCTCTTTGTTTGAAGTAAGAAATACAATTGGGAGGATCAAAACAATGATGGAAATTCACGCCTTTCAGTTTGGTGCCGAAATAGGCGTTATTGTGTAACTTTATAACACAAGCAAATGTAAATGTAAGCTTTGATAACACCTTAGTTTGTCTATCCCCTTTATAGTATTTCATGTGCTTTTAAACAAGCAATTGTTTTAAAGGTTTTATGTCTGCCTTTGTTGTTTGTATGTATTTTTTTATTATTTGGAGACTAAAATAAAAGAATTTAAATTACATGATTTGGTTTTTTGTTGTTTTTTTAATGTAAAATACAGTATGCATTAAATGCTGTAAAGATCCACTGTGCTACAGTTTTAGTTCCAATACTGCTAAAGCCCCCCCCATAAAATGATCGCCTCCCTCATCGGCTTCCTTTCCTCCTTTTCTCGACATATTACAGCCAGTAAAGAAAACATCTCGTGTATCAGTGCTGCTTCTTTGCCTTTTGCTGGTGCCAACCTTGCAGAGCAGAGCAGGTTATGATTTACATTTGCAAAAAAAAAAAGAAAAAATCCAACAGATCATTCTTTGTTCATCTGAAATCCAAACATGTTCCATACACAGTAATAAAGAGCTTATTCAGATCAAAAGACTAATCTGAAAAGCCTTTTGATGTGGACAGGTAAGGTCTTAATTAAATAGAAAAAAAAAAAAGAAAAGTGGTCGTCAAGAATGGAGGCTGTGTGAGGATTAAAAGCCACTGGTCGCCGGCACATCATTGAAGCTCACTTGGCTTTGCTGGCGTACTTTGAAAGACTAATATCTCAGATCACTTCCCTTCTTGTAAGAGCATAGCAGGCTTATCTTTTGGAGTACGGAAGTTTTTAGGATGTCTGTCACTCCGCGGCCTCCCTGCCCTGGGTTGTTCTATATGTACACAGACTTCCCCGAAAGCAAATCTTACATAGCATCTGTTTTCTTTTGACATTTTTATAAATTTATTAGCCAATCTCACTTACTAAATTACAAAATTTACCACAGTCTTAAAAAAATCTGAAAGTTATCAAATGGCCCAAAATACCTACCAGGATGAGGATGTCCACCTAAACTGACTATATAGAAATGTCCTGTGTGGACATTTCTATATAGACAGATTAATCTCACTGTAATCTTGGAATTAGTCTAGATTAATCTACATTAAAATTGCTCATTTGAATT
>NW_015151472.1:99676-125506 GCF_000732505.1 Cyprinodon variegatus | reverse complement strand
TTTATATATATATATATATACATATAAAAATGTTTGTATCTGGAGCGTGTAACAAAAGTAATTTCCCTCTGAGATTATTCAATTATTTCAGATTCTGATATGTGTGTACTGCCTAAATATTAACTAAAAGTACGTTTTTGAACAGGTTTCTCAAGCCAGGTGGCGCATTAGACCAGGGGCTCATCTTCTTTTTCTAAAATGCATCGTAAACTGTTTTAGGAAGCTTTGTGATAACTGGTGATAAAAACACCATAATAATCCATAAGATGTGTGTTTAATAGCTGTTTACATTAATTTTGAACTGTAGGCCTACATAATAGGTCATGATGAACTACAGTCAGTAGCTTTGTGTCTGTCAATCCAAGCTCTATTTCTTCTTTCTCCACCTGTCACTCAGGCAGACCAACTCTGGGGTCAAACATTGGGGCAACAGCGTTGTAGGATAATACTAAAATCTGTTTTCAAAATGTCTCTTGCGATGTGAAGATCCCAAGTTTTAAAAAAATGTATCATATGAACCTCTAGCTCTAGAAATCAAATATGCTAATATATATATATATATATATATATATATATATATATATATATATATACCACAGAGGCTACATTTTCAAGAAGCGTCCCACTTTACCCTCATTCACCCAAGCAGTCATCAAGAAGAAAACATAATGTGGTTATTGTTCATGGTGTCATGGTAAAATAAAATTTTTGATCACATAACATAGCCTACCTGCCTTTAACTGGTACTTGAGACTGGAAGAACTCCTGCAGTACACCAACTCTGCATTGCACTAGGTGCAAAGAGCTTTAGTCTTGCTGAGTTTTCCATTGTGAATCTTCTTTAAAATAGATTTTCCCTGAAGCAAACTAGGAGGCTTTATAGCTGCATCCATGTCAGAACGTCATGTTCAATCTGGTAATTTCACGCTACGCCTACACAGGTTTGACTGATTTGTTCTTGCCCCCAGATATGCATCCGTGCCACATAGACATTTGCGCTAATATATCAAGGTGAAATCGTCATTATTAGTATAGACCCAGCTCCTGACCCAACTGTGTGAATAGGTTAACAGCGATATCTTTTTTTAAGTTAGTAAGAAGATTCTAGTAATTTATTTATATATATATAAGAATTCAGGTTGTTCCCAGAGGGAAATTATTAGACATTGCAGAGAGACGGGGATGGAGGTTAATCTTCAGAGGTCATAACAACCATAAACACACGTAGGGTGCAGTTTTTTTTTTTTTTCTTTCAGTCAATACCCAGACTTAGATCCCAAAGTCTGAAGGAATGATTGATAAACAGATGCACCACAAAAGACTTGCAACTATAACTGCAACAAAACTTTGCAGAAAGGTGGAAATAGAAATGCGTGCCACTCTATTTGGAATTTTATTTACAAAGGACTTGCAAAACTGAAATGGTTTTCTTTTTACCTCACAATTAAACATCACTTTGTGATGATCCATCACATAAAATCTTAGTAAAATAGATTCAATTTTCTGAGGGAGAGAAAGCTTTAATAAAGCCAAGGTATAAATACAATACATTGGATCCCCTTTGCAAAGACCTATGTCTCTTCCTGTTTTCTCTTTATCGGCAGAGACAACTCAGTTGAAACAACATGCGGATGTGGAGAGGGCCTATTTAGTTGCAGCATGCGGCCAACTTGACTCCGGGTCAAGATAAGCCCAGGACATGAGGACCATGCTTGGATGATATAGCGGCCCCCTCGCCTTTGAAATCCCTTCCAAACTCATTGAGATACTCCCCAAAGTGAAACTCAAGCTAGTGGTTCTGAAGGATCCAGAGATTACGAGGGACAAAGAGCACCATTGAAGAGCATTGCAGCAAAGAGGGGATGTAATGAACTTCATGTGGAAAGCTTCCCGCTGCAGATGAGAGAGCTGGTCTGGACAGGAGACATGGCGCTGGGTTGAGGGTGCATGATTGCATGGCCATCCGCTTTGATTGTTCTTGTGTGTATGAAGGCAGAATGACAAACACCTTAGAGCCCTCAGAAGGATTTATCAGTAATAAGACCATGAAGGGATGTGCTTAATTTTGCACTTCCAAGTCTTAATTTAACAAAGAGCAATAAGAGTCCCTGATAGGCAATGTATTACACACCCCACTGAGCAGGGTAATGAAAAGTCTTGATAAAAAAAAAAAAAAAGAAAAATACAGAAATTGACAAATACCCTTGAAAACTATTTCTCATCTCTTTCAGTCTTTTAGAAGACATGGTTTCTCTCTTCAAAGGAACTAAATCAAGTTGCTGCGTTATCATGTAAACTGGATTTTATAAAGAGGCACCAAAGGCTTATTTGCTTTGGGGCTGATTGCAAAGATTTGGATCATCTGGCCATCATTTGTCTACACTCATATTAAATAAATTTAAAAATTCCTTAAAAGCTGATTTACTTCACAAATTCAGATAAGCACAATATATAGACAAATTACTCACAGCCCCTATGTCTGTAAATTATAAAGCTTATATCAAGTTTATGCACAAAATATAAGAGTGTATTATTAAATCACATTTTGGGTATAATGTTGAGTGTGATTAATATATACTTAAAGGTTTTTATTTTTAAAAGGTCAGAATAAAATCAGCTTAACTGGTCAAGATGGTGTACAAAAACAAGGAAATTACGTCAGTTTCTCGATATTAGTAAACAGTCATAAATATGAAAATGTAAATTTAAGAGGAAATATGATCAATGGAACAATATAAACATATATATTTATATATCCCTCCCTCTCAAAGAGATTTTTACGAAACATGGTATAGTATACCATTTTTATGCAGACGACTGTCAAATTTATTTGCCAATTGCTAAAAACAGCCACTGGCCCCTGACACCCCTACTTGACTGTCTGGGTGACGTTAAGGCTTGGTTATCAAAGAAACTACTGAAACTACGGTAAATGAGAGCAATACAAAGGTGATGGTGTTTGGCAGTGCCATCTCTGACTTGTGACCTTTCAAGGATTTTGTACGTTCCAAAGTAACCAGTAACCAGTGATTTTAACTGTACAAAAAAACAACAACAAAACAGTGTATTAAAATAGTGTTCTTGTCATTTCCATCCTTTAAGTTAAAACTGGTTTTATCTAATAACCTCTTTCAACAGGTTTTACACTCTTTTATTTCTAGTCATCTAGACTACAACAATGCGCTTTATTCAGGCATTAGCCAACAAGCTCTCTCCTGTTTGCTGTTAGTCCAAAACGCATTTAAAGAGGTAAAAAAACATCAACACATTACATAAATTCTTACATCTCTACACTGGCTCCCTGTTAGTTTTACAATACATTTTAAAATGTATTGTTTTTTTAAAGCTATGAATGGGATCACTCCTTAAAACTTTACCAACCTCCTCCAGATTTACTCTCCTGCACGTGCTCGGAGGTCTGGGGGCCATCTTTAGCTAATAGTGCCTAAGATGAGGCTTAAAACCACAGGGGGCAGAACCTTTTCTGTAGTTGGCCCTAGAATTTGGAATAGTTTGCCCCTCCATTTATGAACAGCCTCCACAGTGGAGTGTTTTAAGTCTTTTCTTAAGACACACTTTTACTATTTGGCTTTTAACGGCGCATAATTTTGTGGTCAACTGTGTCTGTTTTATTTACTTATTCATTTTAAACTCTAACTGCTTTTTTGTTTGTGTTGTGTTTTTTTTTTTTTTTTTTGTGTGTATTGTGGATTGGAATTGTTTTTTTTTTTTCTGTGTTATTTAAGTGGATTGGATTGGATATATAGAGAGATTATTCATTCAGATCAACATTAGGTGTGATTATGTACATTAATGGTTTATTCCCCAATGACTACCTGTCCAAGGTGTACACCACTTTTCACCTTGTTATGAAAAGTGGCTGCGAGGGAGCAACTCTGTACAGATTTGGAGCTTGACAATTTTGAGGAATAAATAAATGCAACGTGCTGGAAAAACGACTCTGCATCACTGAGTTTTGCAATGTTTTCTTTGTGGCACTAATGCCGATTTTCCCACAGTGAAAAAGAGAACTATGAATCTCTATTTGTAGAGATGCACACTGCAACTCTTCTGGAGCTGCAGGTGCACACAACACTGCAAGCCGAATCATTCCTTATTCAGTAGAACAACTATTTGATTCAGAACCCTCCAGCCACTCTGCAGAAGGTCCTCTCAGACGGCTGGGTCGAGCAGCAGCTGCTTTACATCTTTTGCATCTTGAAAAAAAAAAAAACATATTTTCTCAGCACGTTGGCATGGCTTGACAGCATTACAGCACACTGTACGGCATCCAGAGCTTGCAGAGATTCTCTCTGTACTGCAACTTCTTCCCATAGCTCAAACCCCTCTTGAAAAGGGGCTTAACAAAACAAAAAATAGTAGATTTGTTTCTAAATCACAGTTACAATCTGCATTCAGTTCAAAACAAAAGTGCACAAATGTTCCACTCCTATGTTATAAAGGACAGAGTGTTCTGTTGCAGAAAATTGTTCTTGTGTGTGGAAGTAACCACAGCCTGTGAGAGGAGCTATTCATTTCTGAAGGGGAAAAAAAAGGGCTTCAAACTGAATACTATGCTATATTGTGGAATGTCTTCCTGGCTTTTAGACACACATAAAAAAAAAAACTTCTAAACATTATGGATGGAAAAACAGCATAAAGCATCTCACAAGGCAGTTAATGGTTTCCATCTCTTAATACTGTGGTTAGTTTCCACTGCTTATTAATGCACAGCTTTGGATTTACCATCCAGTCCTTTCTCAGCCGCCCTGAGGGACTGACTGAGCAATATCCCCCTGCCCAACACCTGCACCATGTTGACCATCCTGGAAGCTCTCAGCTATTTAGCTACACATGTAGAGCATTTTCAGGCAACATGCTCTTATCTGGTGCCGTGACACATTCAAGGAACAGAAAGAAGGCAAATCTGGAGAGGGTGTCCAGTCCAGATACCCTAATTTTTCAATATGCTCCTAAAAGTTAAGGTTCACTGCAGCCCAAAGAATCCCCTGTGTCTTCCTTCCTTTAAGAAAGATTCCAGAGTTGTTGGTTCAGTCTCAGGGCATTCATGTCTGAATCCGTCTAGACTCCAGCAGAGTGTAGTTGAAACATTTTCCTGGTTCTTTTCAAATTTTATATCTCTGATCGAACTATCTTGACTATAAACTTGTAATGACATCAACAGGATTAGTTCAGATCATGAAACAAGTATGGGTCTGTTACTCTTATTGAAGCTAGGAATGTAATCGATAGACATACAGGTATTTTAAATTAATCAGTGAATCACTTTAATTGCACAGTGATGTCTTCTCTCAAGCTTTCTGCAAGTTGCTGTTATTTAATATATTTCTAATTAAAGCGAGATTGGGCTTTGTGATGACCACAGAGTTTGATCTAACTACAGGACATGTCTCTAAATGTAAAAGTGCCCTACATGTATTTAAAATGTGCACCCACGCAGATGCTGTTGCTTTTGGAGTAATGGGTTTTTTACTTGGTAAGCAGCCTTTGATCCAATATGGTTCATTGTGGATAATCACATTCTCCTACCGGCTATAGAGAGCATCTTCACAAGGTGTTGTGGTTTTGTTCTGTGAATAAAATTTTCATTTCACACCAAAAACAGGTTTATCTGTGAACATGGCAGCTTCAGGCATTTTACCCAAGAAATCCCTTAAAGGTCTACAATTCTGTTTTTGTTATTTTGGGCGATTTTGTTCAGCTTTTCATTGATGTCAAACAATATTGCAATTTGTTTCAGGTGATATCTTAACATCCACATATATACTTTCCTATTTAACTTGGATGTTAAATTCATGAATGAAATTCATAATTCATGAATTAATAACCTTATTTCAGACAATCTAGTACATTTTAAATCTAAAACATGCAAACAGTGTATACAATGGTTGATATATATAATTGGCTTATATGTTTGATGTACAATCACTGTACTTGCTGGTGCCAGATGGGCTGTGTCTGAGTATTAAGGAAACTGCTGATCTACTGGGATTTTTGTGCACAAACATATCTAGGGTTTGCAGAGAATGGAAAAGAGAGAAATATCCAGTGGAGCAGTTCTGTGGGAGCAAAGGCATTGTTGATACAGGAGGTGAGAGGACAATGGCCAGACTGTTTCAAGCTGATATAAAGGCAACAGTAACTCATATACCATTCTTTTGAGAAGAGCATCTCTGAAGTGGATGGGCAACGGCAGTAGAAGACCACACCTGTCAGCCAAGAACAGGAAACTGAAGCTACAATTTTAACAGGCTCACAAAATTGAACAACAGACGGTTGAAAAAACATTTCCTGGACTTAAGAGTCCGGTTTTCTAACATACCGTATTTTCACGACCATAAGGCGCACCGTACTAAAAGGCGCAGTCTCAGTTATGTGTGCCATTACTGTATTTAACACACACATAAGGCGCACCGCACTATAGGTCGCAGGTTTCATATACAGGTACATGTCCTCTACTACATTTAAATACCTCTACTGCGTATTCAAAAATAGAGCGGGAGCAAAACTGAGTATGATTGTGCTTTATTCATGTATTTATTACAAAGTATTAATCAAACCCATCGAAGTCATCATCCTCTGTTTGGCGTTTTC
Source organism: Cyprinodon variegatus (assembly GCF_000732505.1). NCBI lineage: Eukaryota > Metazoa > Chordata > Actinopteri > Cyprinodontiformes > Cyprinodontidae > Cyprinodon > Cyprinodon variegatus. The sequence continues at coordinate 118,891 of NW_015151472.1, read as the reverse complement.
TATGTGATTTGCTGTGCTTCCCACCAAAGGGGCTAAAATATTAGAAAGCTGTTTAGCAACGCTGTATGTTACTGATTTAATGCTGCTAACAATGGGTCTGAGTGGACCTGGATGACTGAGAATCTTCACCAGCGCAAGGCCTCTTCTTGATCTTTTAGTCTACAAATGTTTGGGTTGGGGCTTCCAGCAGCTCTTGCAGTCAATGCTCACACCAAAGACTTTTATTTCATTTAATAATTCCCCTTCAATCTAATCTATTATAACATTCAAATCTATATTTCCCTTATCATTTCCAAATAAAAATAAATTAATTTTCTCCAAATTCAAAGACAGTTTATTTTTGTCCAACTACTTTTAAGATTGTTTTTTCTGGTGTGGTATCATCCAAGAGCTGCTGAAAGCTCTCACCCGTTCAGAGAAAATGTTTATATTTGTATCAAATAAATCAAACTGGATTGCTGCTTGAAGCCATTTAATTTATTCAGATAATAAACAATATCGGTGCCCAATGTCCAAACATGAATAAGGATAATTACCCATTTTCACATTCTGTTGCCTGGTAGCTAAATAGCTTGGTCTGCATCCCTTCCATCACATCCGGATTAATTTCTTGTGATCAAATGTGTAAAATGTTTATTCTCTTTAAGATTAATAAACAGACCAATTGTAAACTTCCTTTTATCAATCCATAATGATTGTCAGAAAGTAGTCTGTGTTTATCAATTAAGTTTACCATTCTGCTAATAAAGTGTTTCTTTTTTTAATTGCTTTATTGATCAATGAAAGGCTAAAACGTTTCTAAACCTGAATTATTATTTTCTTCCAATGAGTTTTTTTGGAGCAAATCTTAAGTTTTCACCTTTTATGTTTATTCCTAAGTTCTGGACCAAGGCTTTGTAGTGCTATCGTCACCAGTGCCTCATGTGCAGGAATGCTGTTCCCAGATTTATTGCCATGTGATCACTAACATATGTTTGTGGACTAATGTAAACACCCTCTCTATGAGTTATTACCTTGCATCTGGCGTCTGGACGGGGTTTTCTTCGGCATGTTAAAGAAAAATAGCCCAGATTCCATGACTGAACGTCAGCTGTGGCAGGCTTTTTTTTTTTTCCTTCCCTAACTTAATATGATTATATAACGTAGTGGTAGCCTTTATGAGGTAAGGAAAAGACCGCTTGTTTCAATATGTGGCTGTCTCTCAGAGAGAACGCGCTCCCGCTGGTTAGGGGTGGCGCGTTCGGCGCACCATCGGTGCGTAATTGTGCACGACTGGACGGCAGATGTTCCACCACTGGGACACTATGTCTCTGCATCTTAACTCTACCTAGGGTTTTTTTTCTCCCCTCTTTCTCTCTGTGTGTAGGCGTGTATTAACTTGGTCTTGTTCTGCATAAAAAAAAAAAAAAAAAGTTTTGAGGAGGAAAAGAGGAAGAAAAAGTGGGCAACAACTTCCAATCGTTCCGGCTCTTATACCGGGGAGTTTGTCGTCATCACCACCACTAGATCCCCCCCCCTCTGCTCGGTTCCCTAAGTGCACGCCACAGTCTCGGTGTGTGCAGTTCAGCGCGGGCCAACACACTGGAAGCAGCTTCAGTTTGGCGTGTAGAGAGGACGACGCTGAGAAATGCCCGGCCGCCTCGCTGGAGCTCAGCTCTGAGCACTTTTCCTCTGCATTTTTTGGGGCTTTTCAGAGTTAACAACTGAAGGGGAAAGTTAGAAAAGTTGCATCCCCTCACATTTTAACTCGAGCTATGGATTGTATATATTTATTGATGTGGTTTTCATTTTGTCAAGTATATTTAGAAACTATTTTGGCTGCAGAATCAGATGGTGAGTTCTCCTGCTGTTTCATTTTCACTTTTCTATTGCAGTTTTTATAAATAAAAGTCAATGTACAGATATTATGCAGAAAAAAAGATAAAAGAATTGCTGAATATTTCTGAATGTCCATCAGTTACTTTCTCCCTAAATAAGCAAATTATTTTCCTTATTTATTTTTATTGCACCCCTCCATTCCTTCTTTTTCATTGTCAAAGGTATTTCCTTAGTGAATCTCATTTGACATTATTTGTCCCATCAGAAAAACTCTCTGGAAAGTTAAGTGAATATGGTCTTATGGTGCCAATCAGCACAGACTCCCATGGCAGATACATTTCTCACGTGGTTTCTGGTGGAAGTAAAAGTGAGGCTGCTGCTGAAAATCTTTCAGCCTCTGGCAGTGGAAGAAGGGTGGCCCGCAGTGTCCCCCCAATACCATCAGTCACCTCTAGCTCAGGTCACCACCTTTTTTTCAATGTCACCTTGTTTGGGAAAGAGCTTCACCTTCGCCTCAGGGCCAACAAGAGGTTGGTGGCCCCTGGGGCTTTCGTGGAATGGCAGGAGGATTTTGAGGAAAAGACAAAGGAACACATCCATGGGGACTGTGTCTTCACTGGTGATGTGACTGACATGCCAGAGGCCTCTGTGGCTATCAGCAACTGTGATGGACTGGTAAGTGTGAACTTTTAAACAAAGATATAAACATTCTTACTTTCCCCCTCCCCAAAAGTCCTTCTACATCTTCTAGCTTTATAAAATCATACAGAGGATTTGGGAAAATGTTTATGGTTAGATTGGCCTAACTTCTTACAGAATGATTTAACCAGATAGTAACTTACACCCAACATTAGAAGCGTGGGGTAAAAAATAAAATCTCCTGGTCTTCTAGATGCATCAGAAACTTGCATTAAACGTTCATTCTTAACCCAATTCCTAACCCAATAAAATGCTGCTGCTTTTATTTTGAGGTAGGCATTCTCTTCTTGTGTGTGTGTACTAATTATATTTAAAAAAAGAAAGATTACACAAAAGGCTGAGTTTTAACAATGGACAGACTGCAAGTGGGGGCTATACTCAACATGTCATAATCCTAATTTTAGTTTGTGCATTACTAATCCAAACAGTTGTTTGGAATTAATTATTTGTTTGGTGTTTTTTTCCCACCAGCTGTCATGAAGCTACTTTTTTGCCAATAAAATATTAAACCAGCTGATTGAAATATTATTAAAGTAGATAGCCACACCTGACGGGGCCTTTTTGGTTTTGTCTGTTTTATATAACAATGTCACATTTTTATCAATACCACTTAGCTATATTCTGAAGCATTAATTTGTTTTGACTTTAACTGAGATAAAACTTAAAGTGGCTCAGATTGTGGACAACAGGCTACAATTTTGATGTTAGAAATAGAATATCTTTAACAGTTGATTGTCAGCCATTGATCTGTCTCTTAAGGACATAAAGAGATGGAGACAGTCCTTAGCCCCCTTATTCAATGATCAATACACAACATCATTACAACTTGCAACTGAGTTTTTATACCAGCTTTCCTTCTAGAAATAACTTGGAATCAAATTTGGGACCCTTAAATTAAAGTAAAAGACTTAACCATTTATAGCATGGACAGACTAAAACAATCACAGTATCTTGCAGGGAAATTAACTATTTAGGTGGGTTGTTTCCATTCTAAAAAACAATGTGACATAAAAATGGTGCAGTGGATAGGTTAAAAAGATATTTTTTTCAGGTTTAAAAACATTTGAGACTCTATTGATAACTTTGGGCTTTGATTGAAACCAGCACCAGTGACGTATCCCAGTTTTAAAGTGATACATCAGAAGCTGGTTCTATAAAGAACATAAATGCACACAGTGCTTTACCTGAAGGAGTTCAATCTCTGAATAACCTTTCAAGTAAATTTGAGAGAGCAAAGATTGTGTTTACTACTGAGATGCAAGATTTTTGCTATTTTAGCTTAAACCTTAAAAGTTTTAATAGACATTCCTGGAAACTCCACTTTTTAAAATCTGTTGCAATGTTTTGATGATGCATACTTCATGCATTATCATTGTTTGACATCAAAATAAAAAAAAAAAATAGAAACAGGTTGGATTAGGTCTATTCAGTAGAAACATGACTTTCTGCAAATTTAAAAAGAACAAAATGATTTGTATGCTTTACTTTTTGCACAAACTACTTAATTTTTTTTTTTGCCTGATTATGCTTCATCTGGTAACATTTTGTAACATACAATTCCCATGAAACATGTTTACCATGCAAACTGTGGTCAGATAATGTCTATTTTGCGATATCCCACATTTCTCTATTTGAGAAATAGCAGTCTACCTCAGGACATTAATTCAAGTTTGCCAGGGGGTCCTCTTGTACCAATAAAGAATCAGTACTTTAGCAGTAGGGATTTATTATAGTTATTTTCGTTTGATCAAAGGTCAAAATCTTGTGGTCATGCTGACTTTTACTTAAATATTTATATACAGTTAACTATACTTTTTCCAATCAACTTTAGGACCACATCTATATTAGCCCATCATGGAAGCAGAGGGAACTAGTTTATTTTAGTTTATTTAGCCATATTTGCTATTTAGGTCAGGTTGGGTTATCATGTAAAACCAGTTATTTGAAAAAGTGTAAGCGGTGCAAACCACAGAGGGTTGATGACGTGAGACAATAAGTGCTGATTATTGATTTCTCAGCGCACAGCTGTTGGTTGCCTACTCAGCTGCAGCTGCTCCAAATGAGCGTGTAGCCATGGCCTGAATGGATCCATCTTCTTTTACCATCAGAGGGTGAACCTTATATTGTTTTTATTTGGTTAAACATTTTTTCATAAATTTTGGAGATAAACACATAAAAAAAAATATTCAAATGGAAATAAACTTTGATTTAATAGGTATTATTTTCTGAATAAGTTGGCAGTGATATTCGTTTGCCAGCTGACTATGGAAATATGTTGCATTGTAAGTATATAAAAAAACTCCTTACTTATAATAAACTTGATTTCTTTCAACCAGCCCGCTTAAAAAAATCAAACTACAGAACTTCATATAAAGATTTACTTTCTTCCAATTTCTTTCATCTTTCCATTATTATTATTATTATTTTTTTTTCATTTTAGATATTTTGGATTTCCAGCATATTCAAGCAAAGGGAACAGCCAAGCAAAAGTCAGAATAATGACAGCTCTATTGTTTGGATTGTGCAACACCATGACCAGACCATACATCATTTAATAAAATGCGGACTAAGATTGTTGGTTTTAAATGGGAAATATGTACACTGATAGTTCTTGCATGGAGGCCATGCCTTCTCTTAGTCTACACAAAAAAATAGCAGAATAAGGCATTCACTCAGAAAAGATTCAGCAGAAAAATGAAGGTATGTTGACTAATGACAGAGCAGCACATTGTGTCGCTGTAAAGTCCACAATCATATCTTCTGAAACAGATTTTGGAATTAATCTTGACCTTTGTTCTTCTGTTGTCTTTGAAAATTTGGTATATTTTCCACTTCTTATTTTTTATAAAAATAGATTCCAGGCATATCATTTAAGCACAGTAAATGCTGAAAACACTAGTAACACAAACCAAACCTTTATCCCAGCAATGGTCAGCTAAGTTACAACTAAATTAAATCCGTAATTTCACAGGATAGCTCCCTGTTTTGGATGAAAAGCTTTATGCTTTCTACACGGTCTACATCTTATTCCTCAGATGCTAAAATCTGAGATATTTCCAGTCGTGGGATTTGCTTGGTGCAGGTCATCCAAAACAGGAATGTTTGGTCACCGTATCATGGTTACTTATTTTGTAGCAAAACAATGTGTTTATGCTTAGCCTACCAGGGTCCAGGATCTGGTTTGGGGACCAGCAGATCTAATCACTGCTCTTTGCGGATGGCGTGGTTCTGCAGGCTACCTCCTGCCAAGACCTACAGCGTTCACTAGGGCGGTTTGCAGCCGAGTGTGAGAATCAGCTTCTCTAAGTTTGAGGCCATTGTTCTTGACCAAACAAAGGTGGTTTGTCCCCTTTAGGTTGGAGGACAGTTTCTGCCTCAAATAGAGGAGTTCAGTATCTTGTGGTCCTGTTCTCGAGTAGGGGGAGAATGGAGCAGGAGATCTATTGATGGATCGGTGCGGCTGCTGCTATAATGACGCTGCACTGGTCTGTCTTGGTGAAGAGAGAGCTGAGCTAAAAGGCAAAGCTTTTCATTTGCTGGTTGGTCTGCGTTCCTACCCTCGCCTATGGTCATGAAATCTGTATCATGAATGAAAGAACTGGGCTGGGCTCTGCCTTATAGATAGGGTTAGGAGTTTGGTCATTTGGGAGACACTCGGAGTATAGCTGCTTCTCCTCCACATCAAAAGGAGTCAGCTGAGGTTGCTTGGACATCTTTTTATGTTGCCCCATTGACGCCTCCCTTAAGAGGTGTTCAAGCCACCTCCCATCGGCAGGAGGCCCAGGGGACAACTCAGGACATGCTGCAGGGACTATATCTCTCAGCTGGGCTGGGAATTCCTCTGGCAGAGCTGGAGGAAGTGTCTGCAGAGAGGGATGTCTGGGAGTCTCTGCTGAAGCTGCTACCCTGCGACCCGGTCCCGAATAAAGTAGAAGACGATTAACAAACGATGTATTGATGTTGAATTTTTGTTCAGTACCTATTTAGAACTTAATAGTAGAGTGTTTTTCCCACTTTTTAACTATAAAAATTTACTAGCTACTTCACAAATTTTAATTGTCTTAACATAGGGTGGTGAATCAGCTAATAACCTGATGGCAAGTCAATATATTTAGGGATTTAAATACAATGAGGAAACTGCTTAAGTTCAAATGGAGCATGCAAATGGTAAATAATATGAATTCAGGTGACTTTAAAGGGGAAGTTGATGACAGAGTCGACTGTTTAGGAAACTGCTGATCTGCTGTGAGTTTAATACGACGCTCAAGCTAAAAACAAATGATCAGAAAAAGATAAATGTTGAGTGAGAACTGCATTGTGATGTTAATGTTCATGAAAATTGATTTACAAATTAAATTTTCTATTTCTTCATTAGAAGAATAATACCAGATTTAGGCCTTATTTCCAATCGTAGGGTCAGAATGTTGCATAAACCAAGGAAAGTTTGGATTCATATTACTCTGTATGAACACTTCAAGTTTGTGGAGGTGGGGTAATGTTGTGGGGTACAATCACGAGATCTCAATCCTTTACAGTACATTTGGGATATTCAGTAATACAGGACTTTTGTAATTGATTGCGCATGACAGATCTATACAAACTCCAAAATGTTATGTCATACGGATAAAAAAACATGACATCTTTATGACATGTTTAGCCTTTGCTAAAGGGATGTTTTAAATCTGATCTTTAGTGTCTAGATAATGCACTATAATATGAGATTAGGTATATTTGCTTTGCTGCATAAAGTCTCAACATAAACACATTCAGACACAAGATTGATCTATCAAATATATGTTTAAATGTTTACATAGCAACTAGTCTAAAGACATTTGATATGGTTGTTTTTATTCTCAGTAACTTGGCATCATTTCCTCTGCTGCATATCATACCTGATGCTTGTGTGGTTGTATTGATGAAGCCTAAAAATGCAGCCTAAACATATTTTTACTTTATTGAAAAAGAAATACCTTGAAATAATGTAAATGAGAAATAATAATCTATTGCCCTTCCAATATAAAGCTTTAGGTAACAAGTAAAGACTGCCAGTATCACAGCATGAAAACATTTTTTTTTCACTAGAATGTTTCAGGTTTTTAAATTTATGTAGGTATAAATTATAAACTATTCAGTAAGAAAAATCTTGATAAAATATCAGTGCTTAATGTTTAGAGCACTTTCACTTTTTCTTGTGCACATTCTCTTTAGCCTGGCTTTTCATGTAAACGCCATTATTTATATTAATATATATATCAGTTTTTTTCATGTTTTTTATGGTTTTTATGTTGTGCAGTGGATAGCACTTCTGCTTTGCAGCAAGAAGGTTCCAGGTTAAATTCCCGGCCTGGGGCCTTTCTGCATGGAGTTTGCATGTTCTCCCTGAGCATGCGTTGGTTGCCTCCAGGTACTCTGGCTTCCTCCCACAGTCCAAAAAATGGCTGTTAGGTTAATTGGCTTCTCTAAACTCTTCTTAGGTGTGAGTGTGCGTGAATGGTTCTTTGTCCTGTTTGTCTCTGTGTTGCCCTGCGATAGACTGGTGACCTGTCCAGGGTGTACCCCGCCTCTCGCCTGTAGACAGCTGAAGATAGGCACCTGCACCCCTCGTGACACCAGCAGGGGAAAGCGTGACGGGAAATGGATGAATGGATGGATGGATGGTTTTATGCTCACGGTACAGCAGTTGCAAAATTGGAGGCAGCTTCCCAGCCTTCAGGGATCCTGATCTGATCCTTATCAACTCCATTTAAACCTTTAATGCTGAGCGATATACTTTAATTTAACAGTGCAATGAATTAATTGATTGCAAACTTTAAGGCTGGTAATGTAGTACTATTTGTCAAACGGAACAACAGCAGAGGGATAGCCAGCTATGTGATATTATTACTGCCACCCGCAGGACCAACGGTGTAGTTTTTCTGTTTTATTTAAAATTTTCCTTAGGCTGAATTTTAGAATGTTTTCAAAGTAAATGGGAACAGCACTCTGGTAAATTCCCCAGGAGTCTTTACATGGATATAACAAACCCTGAGCCTTTCAGTAGAAAACAGGCTGATATAGTAGTTTATTATAGTCAATGGTGTCTATTGCTGTATGACGACTAGTCTCAGCTTCTCTACACTTTCTCTCATGTCAACTTGTTAAAGTTATTCTGCCTTCTAAATCATTGAGTACATTTATATCATGTTATTTAAGCAGCTTTTACCAATCAGTTCTATGTTATTTGAACAATTGAGTTATCTTTTTCATTACTACACCATACAGGAGTAACTTGTCTCTTAAAGCAAATTTTGCCCTTGTTTTTTTCCATATCGACTTAATAAACGACATAAAAACCCCACCAAATTAAGCTATGCTTTCTTTGTTAAAGAAAATTTAAGTATACGTTGCCCCAAGAGGCCGATGTTGTGCACTTCAATCTTCAGTCTTCGGTTGTTCATCTGTTCAAATTACAAGTGACTTGGAGATATGGGTGCTTACTGTGCATGTTAGAGACAATTGCTCCCTAAATATTTAGAAAATTGTAAACAGCTGCAACTAACCATTATTTTGCAAATTGATTAATCTGTCAATTGTTTTTATTTTATTTGACCAATTATTAACCGGATAGCAAAAAGTGGCTTAAAGAATACATTTTACGAAATCAAACCACTTGAAACTAAAACTTTTCCAACTGAGTAGTTCTGGATGTAGCATACTGACGGATTACATTTTTTTTTATATTAATGCAAAATATTTACATTTTTTTAAAATAACTTTGTACTACTACCATACTACTACTACTATACTCTCTACACTCCAGTTAACAATTAATCCATTACCAAATTTGTCGTTGATTAAGTCAATACAGATTTATGACGATTAATCTGATTAATTGTCTCAGCCCTAATTGTAACCAAAAGACAATGCATAAAATTCAAAAGATTTAAGTAATAATACATCCACAAAATCTGAACTTTATAAAACAGATTTGGGTAAAATGACAGTGATGAATTGTAGCTGACATAAAAATTGAGGATTAAACTAAGATTAAAGCTTGGTCCTTTCACCATGTTTAGCCTTTGATTAGTGTGAGCATACTGTTTAAAGGTGCTGTCAGACTCTTCGGAATATTGTCCATGTGTTTCCTTGAATCAAAGCCAACTTAAACACAGACCTGTCAGAGCAGGCGTGGAGGGTGCTTGAAGCTGCACAGACAGGCGGATGTATAATGCTTGAAGTTGAAGGCACTCAAAAGATGATGTTTGATGAAAGGCGTTGTGTGTGAAAGGTGGAAGAAAGTCCACATCATATTGAAGTCAGTAAATACGGGTCAGATCTTTAAGACACATTGTGCATTTTGCGGTACTGTCAGCATATAGCCTTTAAAAGTGGATGAATCAGAATGGAAAAGAAAAACAGCACAGATTCATATAAGTGATTCCTTATTTTCTTAAATTTCCAAACATGCTTCTTTTAAACCACAGCATTAAGAGGTATGTGACACATGGGTTGAGTTGCAACTACAAACAATGTTAGGATCATGTATTCAAGTTTTATGTGATTGGATTAGTAATTGTATCCTTGCGCTTCAACCTGGATTGTCACAAGTTCTGAGTTTTCAGTCTCACAACAAATTCATTTTGAAAGAATCCCTCTAATACTTCTGTCTCCTAACAACCAGCGAGTCTGCGTTTTTTGGTGCAGGACAGGTAGGAATGACAACAATCAGAAGGGCCTTAATGGGGCATTACAAACATGGCTACACTGGAGGACTCACCTGTTGATACCCCAAATTATTTGGTTTTAGCCAAATTCACGACAAAATCTTGTTTAAGAAACGGAGCAAAGAGAAGCACTTTGTGCCTTTGTAGATTCTAAAGATGTATGTGCTTTACTTCCGACAGGATTTGGAAAAAGTTTTTGATTTTTAAGCTTACTCCGCTAGTTGTGAAAATGTCACAATTCGCTGCTATGATTGGCTGAAAGCGTGTTGTGGAAGGCGGATACTAGCTGGCACGTCACCCAATCAGCTTGAAGTATTCTACTAAATGTTACCCTTTTTCACAGACAGACCGAACGGCATCCATCCCAGATTGATAAAAATTGATATATATATATATATATATCACCATCTGACCAAACGAGGTTGTTCTAAATGTTTGTGGTGTGCTCCAGACAAGCGCACCCTTTCTGAGGCTGTCGTTCTATTGGCTGGAAAGGTTGCTAGGCGACGATCCGATCCAATCTGAGAGAGAGCAAAAAAAATCTGCAAGTAGAGCCTACGGGTTTGAAAGCGTAACTGAGACTCGAGCAGAGCGCGGTTTGTGCGCGAAGAGAAGGAGGAGGCAAGCGAGAGGAGAAAATATCTGTGCAAGAAGCATTAAGTCTGAGAGAAGAAACAAAGATTTGAGAGAGAAGAGAAAATATTTGAGAGAGAGCGCATGTTTTGAGTGCAAGAAGATGAAATTCTTGTGCTCTTGCATTATGGCAGGATAATTCTCCCATAATATTCCATGTTTTTATTTGTTCCTTAATCATTATGATGCTGATGGTTCCTAAATCTGCTCTAAAAAAAACCCTGAAGGTGTGAGAGAACAGGTGGATTTATATGGAGATCAGCTCACACACTGGAGGAATCTGTTTACTTGTGGGTTTAATTCTTTTGTTATTATTTATTCTTCTAATTTTTTTATTTAGAGGAATTTGAAAGAAAGTATATCTGTACTTGTAATTGGTTGACTTTATCAGAGATTGTGATATCTTCCTACTGAAGTGTCCCCTCCTAGACGGCAACAGCTGAGTGCACAAGACACGCCACTGGTGCTACCGTGGTGGAGTGATGAGTGTTGGCTATGATAATACCGCTGTTGCTCATGTGTCAAGAATTAGCCTGGATGACAGACGGGTTGAGTTACACGTATGAAGGGTGTAACACGAGCACCTTACAAACCCCATCACTGCATGAGGAGCGCTATTTCTGTGTCCATCGCTCCAAAAGACAAAAAGGACCCCTAGCAACAGTCAAAGGGAGACAATCTAATATCTGCAAAGCTGTTATTTCCATTATTACTTGCATAGTATTGATAAAGTTTATTGTATATTATGTGTGTAGCTTTTCACAAAGCCTTCAATCGTGCAGATTTCCTTAAATATCTAATGCAGCGCTTAACAAGCAGTGTACTTTGAGGGTTGGAGGACTGCTTGCAGTTGTTTTCCTATTACACTTCAAAAAACTTAAATCTAAATAAGTCATTTTTTCTTAAAATAAGTGAATTTTTTCTTGAATTATGGAGTTAAGTGAGGCACTTTGCTAGTGGAGCAAGACAATTTACACTTAAAATAAGTAAAAAATAATTGCTGTGTCCTATTTCAAGAGCATATTATTTAATTATCTTATTTTAAGAGTAAGCAATCTTATTCCATTGGCAGATCATCTTATTTATCGACTCAAATTAAGGATAAATTTATTTAATTTAAGACAATTTGTAATTTGTTTTTGCACTGTAGTGCAACACAGTCACTGGGACCATGAAACAGACTTTTCACAGAAAAAAATGTTAAGATGTCATTTATTTAAAGGTATTTGTTCAGTGAAGCTGAATTTTATGTTTAGATTGTATGCTAAAGTCAGAGAAGATGATGACAAGATAAGTTGCACCTCACCCCATGTAGGCATGTGTATATTTACCACACACACAACCAAGTATCTATTGAATCAAAATCAATTGCAGAGACATATTTTTTTGTAGAACTTCCTTCCCTAATAAGTTTATATTTAGACAGATTTATAGACAAGTGCTTGCTTCATGCTGTTGCAATTGTTATGAGAGCAATATGTTTAGAAGGCAACCTATTTTCTTTATGCAGACTGATTTGCTGTCATTTTATGCCTGGTTGGTTTAATAATCTATCCCCTTGATGTTAAATTGGTGTGATTAATAAATGCATAAAAGGGTTATGATCCTTTTATTGAGTGGACATACATATCCTTGCATGCATAGCACTGTGAAATGTAAGAATTCGGAAGTGATCTCCTGCTCACACAATCTGCCATGTTTGATTATTTCTCATCCTGTGAAGCTGCTTATCTGCTGCCCTGCTCTGTAGCTCCAAAACCTGTTTCTAACAAGTATAACAAAGACGTTCAAATCATTTTATTCTTATTAATACTTCTTCAGAGATTTCACCTCATCCTCTCAGTGATACAAGTAATATTGTAGATTCTATGACAAAGGGTTATGGACTAGGTTTCATGGAAAGAGTGCACCCTTTGACCTCAGATATAACACAGTATTACCTTTCCAAGCCTTCCTGTCTTATTGGGAAATCAGAAAGAGAGCGTGCCTGGAAACAAAATGCATGTTTCCAAATAATCAGCCACAAATTACAGGTTGAGTCTCCGGAACCAAAGCTGGCTTTTAATTTCCCTGCATCCGTAGCTTGTGGTGCTTATTCAGCTTTTGGATTTTTGTTTGTCTGACATGCACCATAAAGGATGACTCCATCAGATTATCTCAACCGATGATGTAACTGGACCACCATGCGTGATGGCAGCAGCGCAGCGTAGCTATGCCATTGTTTATCAGCTATCTGTGATTTATGGGGCTCACTCAGAGCTGGAAATAAAAAGAAGAAAAATAAATATGTAAGATATTTTATATATAAAAAAACAAACATCATCTTTATCTTGACACATGAATCAAGACGTGTATTTTCCTGTTGGGAGAAGCTTTGGTACAGTATTTGAAACCTATTAGGGTTTAGAGTACCGTAGGATTTTATATTGTATTTTTGTTTTTGTAAGCAGCACCAAACTTTTTACTTAGGAAGAACTACATATGATTTTAAGCATGCCAGGCACTTCTGTCCTTTTTTTTTTAGAGATTTCACCTCTTAACCTTCCAAAAGGTTTTTGCATGTCACCCTAAAATGACATGCATTGCATGTGTAACTTCAAAGTTGTTCCTGCAGAAGTGAGGAATGTAGTGTATAAGTGAGCACTAAATTCCCTCTCTAAATTCTGATGTATGTCCTTTTTGTGTTGCTTGACACAGCTGAAAGGATCTTCTTTTGTACTGTGGAAGCAAACCGCATGCTGAGATCTATTTCCAGCCTCTGCAGTTGTGGCTCCATATCACTTGACTTCAGTAAAAAACAAAAAAGAAACTTGCTTTATACTTTAGGCTTGAATATACGATTGTGAAAGGTCACAGTTGTAGAAATTATATGATATTATCTACCTATTAACTAGACATTTTCTATTTGTGCTCAGGCAACAGAGAAACATGTCTTTTTTTTATGAAGGCATGTAAATGCAAACCCAGTTAGAGAGTCAGATGGTTTCACCTCATCTTTTGTTGGTTTAACAGTGATTACTACATACAATGTCTTACAAAAACTTTCATGCCTCTTTTGTTTTCTACATTTCATCAAGTTACAACTGCAGTTGTCATAAATATAATTTAGTTTAAGAACACTGCTTTTTTTGGCACAGTTTCAAACAAAGTCCAGCAAAACCAAAATGTCAAGTAACCCGAATGTAGGATCCAGTATTCAGGCGAGACAGACAGTGGAAAAGTTCAAAACATTTATTAACACAAAGCACAGAATAACGTGGAGCTGTGGCTCTGGAGAAATGCAGCAGTTGCGAGGGGAGGCAGACCATTGCCCCATCACTGACACTCTGGATGGGGAGAAACACAGGAAAGTGACCATGATAATCAAACGGAAGATGATTATCCGCGTGAGTCACTTACCTGGTTTAACAGTTCAGTCCATTACCTCGGGTGAGGCAGGATCCAGCCGGTGCACTGCTAATGAGATGCGTCACGGAACCACACAGAGTGCCCCAGATGGAGCACTTTCCAATGGACAGGCAGGCAGCCAGGTCAGGGAAAACAGGTCAGAACAGATCAGTTCAGAGATCTAGGAGACCGTACCCCAACCAGGGGTTCTGATCCGAACAAGAAGAAACAGATCCAGGGTTCCAGGAATCCATGGAGTGTTCCGGCAGGTTCAGAGCTCCATGAGTACAGCAGCGATCTCAGGCAGACACACTCAGATGCAGAACAAACAGACTCAGTAGTAGAGAGGCAGAGACAAGACGTGGTACAAGGAGAGCAGCAGAACTTTAAACTGGCTTCCTCCACTGAGCCAAAACAGGAACAAGCATGCTCAATGGATAAAAACCACTACAGGACTTTAAACTAGCTCCACCCCGCCGAGCCAAAACAGGAAACGGCACATGCTCAGTGGGCAAGAGCCAAGACATGGTCAGGAGATGACAAGGTAAACTAACACTCTCGCTACCTACTGGCCTCAGAGAGCAAGGACATGAATCATGGAAAAAATCAAACTAATAAACAAAAATACATCATCAATGATCTTGCCACGATAGCTGGGCTGAGCCAAATATAAAGTAGCAGATGCAGGTGGATAAGATGAGCAATGATTAGAAACTAGAGTTATGCAGGTGAGTGAAATGAACAATTAGGTCAGCTATCAGGACTGATCATGACACAAAAATCTGGTAAAGAAAAGCATTTTTTAGTGAAGCTGCCAAGGGGTGCATTTTTTGGCAAAGGTATAGGGACAGCTGATGGTATAACACATTATACTAAAGTTTGTAATTATTAATACATGTACAAGTTAAATGCATATGAATATTTTTGCACTGCAAGTAACTGGCACTAAAAATACTCATGTCTTTCCTGAAATTAGCATAAAATGATTGTTAAACGCTGCACAGTGATGCAGTGGGTATCACTGCTGTCTTGTAGCCAAGTTGTTAAATTTATGAATGTATAAATTATAAACTTTTCAGTAAGAAAAATATTGATGCTTATCAGTCAACTTATCAAGTTTAGACTTTCACTTTTTCTTGTGCTCATACATTCTTTTAAGCCTGGCTTTTCATTTAAACCTAACTCAGTGGAGTATAATGCCATTATTTCTATTAATATATGAGATTTTTTCAATTTTTTATGGTTTTATCTGGGCTGCACAGTCCCGCAGTGGGTAGCACTTCTGCCTTGCAGCATGAGGGTTCCAAGTTAAATTCCCAGGTCTTTCTGCATGGAGTTTGCATGTTCTCCCGGTGCATGCGTGAGTTCTCTCTGGGTACTCCGGCTTCCTCCCACAGTCCAAAAACATGACTGTTAGGTTGATCGGCTTCTCTAAATTCTCCTTAGGTGAGAGTGCGTGTGTGAATGGATGTTTTTTCCTGTTTGTCTCTGTTCCCCTACAATAGACTGGCGACAAGTCCAGGGTGCACCCCGCCTCTAGCACGTAGATAGCTGGAGCCAGCACCCCTCGTGACCCCAGCCAGAATAACCCTGATGGGAAAAAATGAATGGATGACTTTTTGAGTTAGCTACTAACTTGCAATGGGTTATTTAACCTCATCGTACAACTTTTATCACATTTTACCCACAGCTACAAATCTGATGTAATAACTTAGGTATAAATATCAACAAAAAATAGACTTTACTGATTTTAATTTTGCAGACCCTTCAACAGTCTCCAACTTCCCATATTCTAATACTCATAGCGGTAAAAAGACATGCATTACTATCTAATACATAGTTGTTCTTTTATCTCACTCTTCTTCGACCCACCTTTCAGATGTCACCCATATATTTTATATTCATTATTGTTGTGAAACAGATAGCTGCCTCACTCAGTACTGTAATTCTCTTAAGTTTCTTCCTGATTCACAAGTTTGAATTTCTGCTCCATATTTAGAATTCATTCAGCAGCTGTAAACACACACATCCTTGCCAAAAATTTTGTTGGTGTCTCTGTGTCCCAAAGCTAATGATAGGGTAAAACATTATTTTTTTTCTCATAAGGTCTAGAAGAAATGTGTCAGATGTATACTGTGTACAGTAGTCTGTGCTTATTAGGATTAATTTAACCTAGATGACAGATGGAAAATATGTAAAGAAATATGTAAGCTTATTTCCCCCCCAAAGGATAAGGCGTCATTTTTTTCTTAATGTACATCTGGGGGCAAATTCTCACATTGGAAAAACAAATGAGTACAGAAAAAAGCATAAGAATTAAAGCTAATTATATATGCTGCAATGTTGGCGAGTGTTGCTATGACAATATCACTAGCAGTAAACAAGCAAATGTTTATTGCTTCAGTATTATTGATATCATGCTTTGCGTTCATTAGAAACAGACCAAAGATAGTGAGTATTCCATCCAGATACTGGAAAAAATAACCTGTTTCCATCACAACAGCAAGGTTTTAAGAAACTCTTGGGTCTGATTACAGCTGCTGGTTTGATGATGATCAACCTAGTTGCATGGCAATAATAAAAACTGGTTGGCATATTTAAAACAAAATGGAATTGAATCAACACTGTGTAAAAGAAAAAATACAGTTTTTAAAACCCCAAGTTCTACACAACTTTTAATTATATATGATCCTATTAGTATTTTTAATATGACATGTGTTAGTGTTCTTTAGTATCCAGAAGTCTTAAACATCTTTGGATGGAAGTTAAATTCCATTTACACAGTCTGATAGTGCCACAAATTGTAACATATTCATTAAAACACATTTTGTATCCTAAATATATTCTCATAAAGTAAACACCAATTTTCATAAGGAGTTGAAGCGCTTTAATAATAAACACCTTCTAAACTCAGACTATTATTATTGTACAAAATTGATTTACTGTGCTGTTAAAAGTGCACATGTGTAAACATAACCAGTAATTATGCACATCAGTTTCACCACTGTAAAAATAGCTAGATAAATTGTTTGTGTTTATGAATTTAAGCCATTGCACATTTCAATTGCAAGACAATTTAAAGTGCCCTACATGGGAAACAAAAAGAAAGACATTTTTTAGTGGCAGGGAGAAAAATAAAAAAGAGAATAAAAAACATAATTACAATAAGAAACTATGGATATATTTGTAAAAATGAAAAAAAACAACATAAATGGTTGACAGAAACTCAAAGGAAGTTTGGACTAAAAATGCTCTAAACATGTTTTTAATCTAGATTTCAGGCAAGGCAACTTTATTTATATAGCTTATTATAGTAGCAAGACAATTAAATTCATTATTGTTTCTGATACATCATTGCTCTGTGTATTGTTTTATTGCAGCTGGCCTATAGCCCAACTCTAGTATGACTCACCCTTCTGCGATTTTTCGTCTTTTCCAGACAAAAAATCTGCACCATACTGAAGGAAAGTGATATTAGATACCTATTTACCTAAAGTAGCAAACAATTTCCGACGCTATTAAAATACAAGAAAGATATGTAGTGATGCAAAAGGATATAATTCTCTCCCTTCACTACATATCTTATAGTAATCAAATAACAGATTTTCAAGCAGTTACAAACAAAAGCATCTCTCCGTTGTTCATTTCTAGTCATAATTTGAAAGCCATACACAAACTTTGTAATGAATGAAACCCTTCAGCACTTTATTTTTGTTGATATAGATGGGGTTTGTGATGTGACATCTAGCAGTACATTTTCCAATATATTTGTTTTTATTTACAAATAAAGCTTTATGGTAATGCTTTACATCGGATCATGATGAGGATTGTAAACCAATGACAAACTGCTTCAAACATTTTAAGTGAAGCAAATCAACTGTTTGGCCTAAACATTTCCGTAAACAAATGTACTTTATAAAGCATCAATGCTCACGTGTTGACCAATGTTATCTGTTTTGAAGCAGTTATTATGTGAGGTTGAGAGCATTGCCTTCCAAAATGTGATTCAATACTGACCTCAAAACACATCCTGTGCACAGACAGAGCAGCTGTTATCAATATTGTTATATAAGCAATCCATCACATGACTTGGAGGTCACTATCAGTGTATAATTTTCACAGGGTTTTCAAAATCTATGACAAATTCAAATCAGAAGTAAATTTTTTTTTGTTCAGCAGAAATAATCTGTTCTAACTGTGTTTATAGTTGCTGATCTTGATTGATGATGTGTAGCACTCAGGTTTTGATCCACACATTAGTAATCCTGGACTTCAATTAAATGTGTTCAGGGAAAAGAGTGCCGTTCAGCAAAACCTTTCGACTGAATGTTTGAAGCGACACCTAAGGCTCGCCTACCAAATTTTGCGTTAGGCCAATCATGGTAACATAAGTAGCAGTAGTGAAATCACAAGAAGGTTTTTACGCCCTCACTATCTCCCAGCATTGCATGTGTAGCAATGCAATTTTTGCTAAGTCTTCTGGGAAAAATAGTTCAAGCTCAGTCAAATTGGACAGAATGTGGATGTTTATATGACTTTTCTAGCATGGTTACAAAATATTAAACCTTACTTAGATATCGACTTGGACTGGGCCATCCGGATGTCTATATATGCTTTGTATCCTTTGGTCTAAACCATCCAATTGATGGTTTTGCCTGCATGTCTAGGCTCTGATCTTCTGGAAAGTCATTTTCTCCTCCTCAGTATCAAATCGAATGGCAGAATCCAAATCTTCAGGATTCTATTGAATTTATCTTTATCGATTCTCCCACCAACTCTGACTGGTTATGCTGTTCCTGCTAAAGAAATGTTTCACCACGGATGGTATATTAAAAGCAACAGCTTTCCACTACACGTAACATTTTAAACTACTCCCAGAATGTACAATTTAGGTTTGTTCCATTAAAGCTACAGTGTGTAATAATTACAGGGATATACAGTCAGAAATGTAATATATTATACATAACTATGTTAT
>NW_015151472.1:95439-98848 GCF_000732505.1 Cyprinodon variegatus | reverse complement strand
CACTGGACTTGGTTTTCAAGATTTGAAGACGTTTCGCCACCTCTCCAGGAAGCTTTCTCAATTCAAATGTCTGGATCCGCAGTGAGTTTGAGTCTTATATGGACAAGGCCTTGTCACTGCTTGCTAAGCGGCTGTGGGGAGATCTTGATAAAAACATTTTTTACATGGTAAAAATGTGTTGGAAAAGAAATCCTACTGTACTTTCAATTTTCTAGTAAACTGCACAGATTTCCTTCCATGCAGTTTAAGGAATCTCCTCTTCCATCAGGGCCAGCTCTGCTGAGTGTGTATCTGACTTTTTTAGTGGTAATAGTGTTGTCCAAGTTGTAAATCTCTCATCCTCCTTAATATGAAGGCTGCTTTTCAGATTAATGCTCCCCTTGGCCGCTCGGAAAATGTAGGTGGATGGCAATATCTTGATTTGACATCCTCTCACTTGTTTTATATGTTCTTTGGTCTTCATGCTGCTGTTTCCTCATCAATGTTCTCAGTCACAACTCTGCTGTCTTCTCGAACCACTGGATTTATACTGGGTTTAAATTCAAAACAGTTTAATGTTGTTTACTAGTTGTGACATTTATAAAGGCAATTATATGGAGATTTTGTTCTGTCAAAAACCAAGAACACACATTTTCAATTTGCACTAAAAACTTGTAATGCTAACAATCCAGACTTCTGCTGTCTCTCAAATATATTTTCTTCTCCATCAGATCTTTGTTTCTGCTCTCAGATCTAATGATTCTTGCACAGATATTTTCTCCTTTTGTTTACTTCCTTCTCCTTGCGTGCAAATTAGTCTCTGCTTGAGTCAGAGATACGCTCACAAACCCGTCAGATCTACTTGTGGAACTTACTGATTTAAGATTAGTTTACATTACAAGTTTTGAGTCCAAGTAGAGGAAATCCTGCTCCCCAAAACAAAAAATGCGTGCCTTTGGTTGCTGGCAGGAAAAATCCTCCCAATAATTAGATGGGCATAATTGTATAGTATTGTATTTTATCAGAATAAAAAGGATGTGTATGCAAAGTTCCTTAGGGTGTGGTATCTGCAGAAGTTCTTGGGATCTTCATGTACACTGTGACCTCACAATTATATATATATATATATATATATATAAAATATATTACCTTTATACCAAACAGACAGTGTTTTTTTTTTCCTCTGGTCCAAACAGATTGATATAACTTAAAGTGACAAATAAACTGATTTCCCATGCAAATACATACGTAGCCTGATGCAGTGCTGATTGAATTTGTTATTCTTGTAAATGTATTACGTGGAACACCTCTTAGCATTTTGTATATTTATGCAATCAAGAGAAAATAGCAGGTTTGCGATTGTCTGGAATCAGTGTAGCAGCTTCAAGACACAAGTCTTCCTTAGGAAAGGAAGAGATTATTTACTTTCCACAAGAAAAAACTCAAAATTAATTTGTGAAATCACTATGAGAAAGTGCTTGAAATTTAAAATTTTATTAAAGGACTATAGTATGATTAAAAGAAATTTAGCTTTGTAAAAAAATTTATTTTAAATATAATAGAAGGTAACTAATTAAAGCAGCTGATAGCAATCACAGGTACAGATTTACAAAAAAGAAATGTTAATTATGGGGTAGACACTGAGTTAGTTTAGTTATATGTAATTACTTTAGTCGTGCATTGTTGATCGGCTTCACTCAATATTGTTTAGAAATTATCATTAAAACTTAAATCTATAAAGTTCTTTATAGTGAGTCTTCCAATTGACTGGCTCAACTATAACAATAGGAGTTGGGTTTACTTAATTTAAAGGAAAAGTAGTGCTCTGATACAAAGTTCTGTTTTTCCAGGCAGGCCTGATCCGCACCGATAATGGCGAGTTTTTCATCGAACCACTTGAGAAAGGCCAACAGGATGTGGAAGTAAAGGGTCGAGTGCATGTGGTCTACCGCAGATCGGCCATCAAGCAGGAGACAGCCCAGCGGAATGAGGACTTTCACAATGAAGGTAGGAAGAGAGAAGGAGCCTTACATCACTGGAAACAAAAAGCATGCGTGGGTTTAAGTGTTCTTGGGCTGAGAGACGTGCAGAATAGCTCAGCTGCATGGTCACTTACAGAAAGGATGGACAATATAGTCCATATGGTTTGTTTGCTAAAAAAAGACATATATTTTTATTTACTTATATACATATATATATTTTTCTGTATCATATTAAATTGAACTAAACTTTCTTTTCGTTGATCAGCTTGAGAAAAAGTTATCTGAAGTTTACCTCCAGGGTGCATGGTTGATGTTCTCTATAATATTCTCTGTTACTACTGTTCCGTAAAGTGTATCAATCTATACTGAAACAAAAAACTAACATTGTGCTGCCATGTCTGTATTTAGCAAGAGTGCATCATCCTAACCCCCTTACAATTCGAATGGTGTTTTCACACATGTAAGCTTACGCTGTTTTTCCTCCAAACGGAACAACAGTCAATTTGGCCAAAAATGTAAGGTTTACGTTTCTGAGTGCTTAAGTGTGATAAGACTTTTTTTATTTTGCCTTTTCTGTATTAGAATGTTAGCTTTTTAGCTCTTGTCAGTAGAGTCCTAATTTCACAATCTTACCTACTGTACATCATAATATTACCTACATCAGCAGTCATATATTGTTCTATTAATGATACCGACTTTGTTTATATTTATATTTAAAGTATGAACAGTTGGAGGCACCTTCAGAGATCTGGAAAATGTACCCTAAAGCCCCTGTTCTATCGAAAAGATTTTTATTGCAGAGGAATACTAGGGAATAATCAGCATGCTTTCACATTCCCCTAAAGCCTCGGGGTGTCAACATGAGAGAAATAGCACTCCACATAATTAGAAGACATAGTTTTCCCCTTACTTCCATTGCCAACCAGCTATCAGTAAATCCCTAAGCATAAAAAGTTGTAATAAGTGAGATTTATTTTCATCTTGCATCAGGCCAAAGTTGTTGGTTTATAAGCGCTTGATTAATTTGCAATAACTTATAAAAGCTTGTTGACATGTTTAAGTTTATTTTAATACATTTAATAACGAGGTAAACTAAATATGTACATCATAAAAAGAAACGGTTAATTCCATGTTTATTAAAGTCACTCCACATGCACAAGGAATTAATACCTTGTGTTTGTAATCATCTGCAAATCTTTATATCAAGTAAGCTGTAGACATTGTTGACAATGGAAGGACTTTAAACGGATCTCTACAAGCTGACAGAGATTGTTCAACTCGTGATCTCTCTTCCTGCAGTGCTGTCAGCATAAAACCATGATGGAAAAAAGTATATTTATGTATGTATATTTATATACAACTTTTTTCCAAGTTGGGGTTTATATGAGAAAACGGCCTAAGGAGAATGTAAAGTTAATGCTTGTGCAAGGAAAAGGGAACGAATGCGC
>NW_015151472.1:83997-93867 GCF_000732505.1 Cyprinodon variegatus | reverse complement strand
TAGCAGCTTAGTACATCACAATATGGAAATCTAGGTCTCAAGAGCATCTGTTGCACCAGTTGAAAACTAACTCATTAGACTTTTTATATTACTGTTTTTTTTTTTTTACCTTATCTGACCAGAGCACCTTCAACATGTTAAATGTTAACTTTTTATGGCTTATGACCAAATTCAAAGAGTGCAATCTTTTTCTCACTGAATAGCCAGGCACATAAGATATTCATGAAATACATTGAAGTTTCAGGACATTGTGCAAAAAAATTATGATACATTTTAAAATATTATTTTAAACCAGAATGTTACAGCAAGTGGTGTTGATCTTAAACAGTGAAGAGATGTAGTACCTTTAAGGTTTGAGTAAACTTTTCCACTTGGTCATTTACCGCTTTGATCTCACAATGTGCTGGTCTGTACTCGTAAATTTCCTACTTTCATCTGGGAAATTATAAGTGTTCACCCAAAATATACCCCAGACGTTCCAAAAGAGGCACACCAGACGATCATGCTGAGCCAGACATCAACACAGGGGTCAGAGAGAAGCAAACACTGACTTTTCTGCTAGTGTTTTACAAAACCATTCTTACTTGCATGCATATATTTTGAATGCTAAGATAATATAGAATAAATTTCAAGACGGAAAGATATTGAATGCTAAAATGACGAAAACAAAGCAGTTTTGCTGTACCAGGTCCAGTCTCCCTTGTTATTGTTGAAGCTTCTTTGCCATTTTGACAAAGGTTTTTAAAGTTAGATACAAACTGATGTCCTGGAAAAGTAGGATAGCCTTATTGAGTCTTTGAGTCATGTTAGCAATCTGTATACACTGCCAATGTGCTTTCACTTGAAAATACTGTATTAGATAACTTTTCAAACATGTTGTGCTTGCTTTAAATTTATTCTGAAAAAACTGGTAAAAAACAAAAAACAAAAAACAAAAAAAGGCCAGCTTTTCATTATTAGCATTGACACTGTTGTGTGGGGGTGGTGTTTAAGTAAAGTCCATTTCTAGATTAAAAAATTATTAAATTTTAAGGTTCTGGATTAACATTGACATGTGTTTTGGGATGTTATTTAAAAAAAAAAAACCTTCTCCAACTTATTAGAAAGGGCCAGGTGAGCTTAAATTGACTAATACTGATCATCAGCAGATGTAAGTAAATCTTACCAAAATATACATATTTATACTATATTTATATAAAGTATAAATAAATATACTATATTTATTGTTACAGCTGTAATTCATTGCAAACAATCAAGGCACTGCCAAGAGGGTTAAAGACTCCAGAATAGCATATATTATGCTTCAGGAGCTGTAGTAAGCTAATTAAACCTAACCTTTTTCATTTTAAAGGTTAATTCACCTGTGCAGCATTAAGGATGCTCTCCGTATGTTTAATTAGGATCAGTAGTGGAAGCGTTATTCACAATACCAGCTGATAAGATGAAGAATGCTGTGCTCTAATAGCCCAATGGGAAGCTGAGGAGCACGGTGGAGGCTAGAAAATTAGGAGAGCTTTCATTCACTCTTTATTGTGAATTTTTCCTCGTTTAACAACAGAGCTTCTGCAAAAACTCACTGTTTCAACAACACATTTTCTTTTTCTGCAACCATGATTGTTTTACCTTCCAATAACAGTGGCCTTTTTTTGATGGAAGCATCTTTAGAAGAACAATATTTGTTTTTAAACATAATGCCCTTATTATAGTTCTTAGTTAAAACTTTTTACAACGAATCTCTGAACAAAACATTAAGTTTGCTTTAATGACCTATGGCTATAATACCCCAGCTGAGTCACATAAAGGTGTGAGATCATATCTGATTTTAGACAGGCCATCTGTTATTTTGTATAAAAATATTTTAAATGATAGACTGAGCTGTTTTTTAGATAGATTGACGTGGCAAACATAAACTCAAATAATTCTCCAAAGTTTTTTTGCTGTTTCTAAACAATGATTATTATATCTACTCAATTTGTCACTTTAATGGGCCTGAAATAACAGACAACACATAGTGTGAACTAGGGATGCACCGATTCACTTTTTTTTACCTCCGATACGATACAGATATTTGAAGTGTTATGTCGGCCGATACCGATACCAAAAACTGAAATTATTAGCAAAAAAATGGTTTTATTGTGTGAAAAAAAAAAAAAACTGGAATCATTCTTCTGTGCATATGATTTGACTTCCATTTTCTTAAAAAAAAAAATAGGCAACAATATAAATGTTATGACTCGTTTATTTAACAACTGTGCTCAAAATCCTGAACAGAAAGTTTTCTGACTTGGTCAACATGTAAAAAAAAAGTGTCATTATCACGTATCATCTCTGTGATTTTTTTGGCCTGTATACTGTTACATGGAAAAATGTCACTTCTTTCCTTCGCTTCCAAAGAAGTCAGCTGCTTCTCGCTGCTTCCTTTTTGTTTGCCGAGTCCGATAATCTCAGCATGTTCCTTGATGAAACTTCTGGAGGTGTTTCATTAAGTTGGTGGTGTTATAGTTAATATGACTGTGTTGTGTTATTGCGCTGCCGCATGACGGCAGAGCATAGCATAGAGTTAGAATCAATAGATCAGCCCCTATATTGAGCCAATTGTCACTGATACGATCTAGTTTTTTTTTCCTTATATCTGGACCGATACGGATAAAAAATATTGGATCGGTGCATCCCTAGTGGGAACTATTTAAGGTCACAGATAATTTCCCCATACTCTTCATGTCTTTACAGTGGCAGATGTTGGTATTGCAGACCTCCCCGCAGCTCTGGATCTGGTTGAACATAAACTATCTGAGTCAGAGCGCAAAAGGAGGCATGCAAAAACAGACGACTACAATATCGAGGTTCTGCTGGCTGTGGATGACTCTGTGATACGTTTCCACGGCAAGGAGCATGTGCAGAATTACGTCCTGACCCTAATGAACATTGTAAGTCTACTTTTACATATTAATGCTTTTTGGTCCTAAATACCTGCTGATTATGTGATTATTTTAACAATTTATAATATTGCCTGTTTTGGGTTGGTTATTGACATAAATTCCAATAAATCTTGTTGAGATTTTAGGTAATAATTTGATGAATATAGCTGGTAAGAAGGCTATCTTATAGGTGAAATGAAAAGGATATACAGTATATTGATAAGCTCAATCTTTTTATTTACGAGAAATAACACATTTTATGTTTGATTAGGACAAAAAAGATAAGAAGTAAACCAAACATTTTCTGGTTGTAAAGAATAATTCCAGGTATATGTGTTGTTTTTTTTTTATTGTCTTTTTTCAGCTCTAAACTGTGTGTTTTTGTCATTAAAAATTGCTGAGTGTGTTTATTTTAACATCAGGCTTTGCCTCTTTTTCCTTTGTCACTGATGGATTACCGATGACGGACTGGGCCTAAACGAGAAAATCTGAGAAACTCTCAGCTTGTTCATTATGGGTTCCACCAGCTCCTACCACCATAATCAGCTTACTGGACCTAAATCCCCCCAAGTCAGATTTTCACAGGGAGCTGGTTTCACTCTGTAACAGTTACCATTTGGACCATGCAGGGCAGTCTGATTAGCTGCATTAGAGCACTTAGAAAGTTGAGTGGGAGCAGTATGAAGCAGCCATGCAAAGTGGTGCCAAACGTTTGTATGAACTGCCAAACCCTCTTACATTGAATGATGTGTTTATTTAATTAGGAATTTATACTCAAAAACGGGATCCAAATGTTTTTAACAGAGCAAAATGTCTGACTTTTACTGAACTTGATTGTGCTAAGTAGTAGCTGTGACTCATGCAAACTCTATATCTGTCAGTCCTTAGTGTCTAATGCACTCTGATCACTTAATAGCATTGGAAAACACTACCTGGAGGAGTCCATTTAAAATAATCTGTTTGTTCAAAATTGACTGTGCTGCACCCTAAATGACATCAGGCAATTAAAAGTTTTGTGAATACATTCCCCTTCATATTGAACATTCTTGTTTAAACTTCGGAGTAGTTTCAGGTGGAGTTTAAACAATCAAGGGTAAAAAAGCTTGGGGTCTGCTGGTAAGCCACAGGCTAGCTGTGTCTGAAAGAGCTCTGCCTGTTCAAATCCCTCCGAATCCCTGCTCTGGGGCTGCAGAATGTCTAGTACCACCTGGAGAAACTCTCCCTGAGGGATTGATTACTGAACATCCTGTCTGCACAATGCCGAGGTGACTACCGAGGTCTCTGCCGCACAATGGTTGAGTTGTTTGACAACTGCAGGCCACTTTTTTGTCCATCTCAATGTAAAACCATTCACAAGCCAGGGACACCTAGTGCCTGTAGAGCACAGCTGCTAATCTCATTTTAACCATTGTCAGCTCCATTTTAGTCTTTCTTCGGTGTGTGTGTTGTGAGTGCTCCTCCTGGATTTGTAATTATCTCAATTGGCATGGGGTTAGCCAGTCCCTCAGCTGGACTAACTGAAAAGTCAAGAATGCAGTGACCCTAGTCTTTCAGTTGAAAGACAAACATCCACAGGTTTTTGCCAATTCTGTGATAAAACCTTTATGTTGCTATTTATTTTAAAGATACACTCTTTTTTCACCAGCTTCTGTACATGAACATAGGTCGGTATAGGCCTAGTGAGGATTTTTTGTTACATTCTACGCACATCTCATTGTAAGCAGGATATTTGCTTTAATAGACTAGGTTGCATCCCAGAGCATATTTGGATTTAGGACAATGTAGAGTTTTTTCTCAGATGGCAATGCTTTTTTTTCAAGCAGTTATATTGTTTATGCAAGGAGTAACTTATGGATGCTGAATAAGAGAAAATGTTCTACGCTTGCCATTTTGGTTGATTAATGTAGATTTTTGGTACATAGGAAATACAAACATATATTTTCATATGACTAGAGTTTGAATGTAGATAAATATTTATAGATATTGTAGGATGTAAAACTATTATATGCACTCATTTTCGTAAGATATGTAAAAATTTTAGCTTGTTCTACATAATATAAATTATTACAATTGAGTGACATTCTCACCTATTTTCTTTCACCTGTTTCTTTTGCCTTTTTTCCTTCATAATTTCCCAGAATCTAAGCAGTTAGTAATATATCTCTCACATTATTTTCCGTAGTCAAAATCTCTTCAAATTCTACATGCCACTCCTGCAAATTTATATGCACCTTGGTCTAAAACTGAAATGACAATTTAAAAAAATGCATAACTTATGATGCTTAAAGATAAGGATTCTCCTTTGTGTGCAAAGATAAAAACTCAAACTAAATCCTACAAGAATTTTAACAGAATTAGACAAAATTATGCAAACAATCAAACAAAAGCGCCTTTCAGTAGCAAGACATTAGAACGCACTGTACATAATAGGAGAAAGAACATTGCAAGAAAAAAATAATAAAGATTAAAAAACATTGAAAATAAAATTAAAGAAAGTTGGACTAAAGACTTGATCTAATTATGTTTAGATGGCACAGACAAAAGCCGCTCTAAACAGATACTTTCTTAATCTGGATTTAAAGCAACTCATGGTTTCAGTGCTTTTACAGTATTCTGTTTTTTTTTTTTTTTTTTTTTTTTTTTCCCAGATTAGTGGAGTATATGCGTTAAAAGCTTCGTCTCAATGTTTGGTTCTGGGTTAAAAGAATATATTTGAGCCAAAGGATCTGAGATGTCAGGGTGTTGATACAATGACAGCAGGTCTGTCATATATTTTGGTTCAAAGCCATTCAGGGATACATAGCCTAAGTCAAGTATTTTAAAGTGTTGATGACGTTTTATTGATTTTATGTAACTTTGAATTAAAATCATGCAGCAGGTCATACCAGGTGGTTCTGAGTTATTATGAATCAAATAAGCTGATTTTTAACACAAATATCCTACATTTAGTAGGACAGCAGCGCTCTGATTAACAGTTAGTGAAAACCCACTTCAGACAGAGAAGCCCTTTTGGAGCTAGCTCAGCATTCTATAATGAATGGAAACATTGATGGTTGTTTCAGGACATCTAGTCTGGAACTGTTTCTTTGTGATTTAACCCTCAGCCTGTCAAGCTCAGGTAGTGATGCTGAGGAACAAGGAAGCATCATACCTTGCAGATCAGAAACATCCAAAACAGACCTCTTGCCTACGGATACAGACTCTGAGCTGGGCGACTTTTAATAAAGGGAAAAAAATAAAAAAACATTTCCTTCTCAAAATGCATAAAAAAAAGACACCATGGAGTGCTTCAAAATTCCCATTGTCTTAGCTTTCTCTGGAGGGTGGATTTTTTTTCACTCCATTAGAGAAAGGATGAAGAACTCATCTATCTGGAAGATGCTCAGAGTAGAGCAGCTTCTCTTTCACATCCAGAGGAGTGGAAGTTTGTTGGACATTTATCTTGGATGGAGGTGTGTTCCAGGCACTTTCCACTAAGAAGAGACTCAGGGGAAGGCCCAGGACTTGCTGGAGCGACTATGTTTCTAAGCCAGCGCTTGAACACCTCAGGTTTCCTTAAGATGAGCTGAAGGCAACGTCTGGGAAGAGGGAAGTTGGGGGGTCCCTGTAAATACTGCTGCCTCCATGACCATGTCCAGAATAAGCGGAAGATAATGGGTACAAGGTCACTTTTAGGACAGCTTATTTGCTTTAATGTTCATGAAATCATTGGACTACACCTCAGGGCCCAATGACCCTAATTAACCACACAACCTTTTGCAGCCTGTGATATTGAAAAGCAGTGCATAGCAACAGCATGATGATTTAAGCATAGTGAGATAAAAGCTTTTATTTTTTTGCATTGCACTGAACACCTTTGGACAAAAGAAACTCATAATGGCAAAAATCTGAAATAAAAATGTAGGTCATTTTTAAAAGCAAGGAGATCCAGACCTGTCTACGACATAATTACACAAACCCATTGAACTCACTGCATTAAAATCCCTTCACTGACAACAGCCTATCTAATGATTTAAGCAGTGAATATAAGAAATCTAATGAAAAAGCATGTTTGCTCAAATAGATTTTATTTCAAACGATAAGTGATCTTCTCTAATGCATACGCTTTTGTCAGGGGAATGAGTTGTGTTTTAAAGGTATAAATAAAGAGGAAGCAGGATGCTAGTGGGCTCAATATTAAAAAAAAAGGTTGTCTGACCTTTTCCGCACTGGTGTAAAGGCTTTTTATTCATTATTAAGCTATGCATATCTTATTTTCTTTTAAGTCTTTGCACATACATTTTCTGAGAAGAAATAAATGATCCCAAATGGTTTAACAGATGTTCAACATCAAAGCTTTCACCCTCCATACTCTAGATTTGGCCATAGATGTTAGGAAAAGGAAAAAAAAAACTGTGCAAAAAGGGCGTGGCTTGTAAGCTAAGCTGTTTAATGACATAGTTTCATAGGGCAGAGTGATTTTTAGGAAGCTTTCCATATTTCTGATTCCATTTTCTGCATAAAGTTTTAGGTTATGTTAAGGTTAATGTGAAAATAACTGTATAAAATACATTTCAAAAGTATTTAGACTCCTTAGGTGTTTTACATTTTTGCCACATCTACAAAATTGTAATTTTTATGTGATAGATTAACACAACGGAAAAATGTAGACATAAAGGAATAACTTAAATAACATAAAGGAAAACAATAAAATCATAAAAAAACATGATCATATACAAATCTTACCTTGTATCGATATCTCTCTTATTGCACAATCATCCTTACACCTCTACAAAATAGATATATCACATGTTTTTAGTAAGACGTTAATAGCTTAGAAAATGTTTAGATAAATCTGTGTTTTATATCTATAATTTTTTATGTGCTTAAAGCAGCAGCTTGTGCTTAAATTAGCAGCTTGATTTAATTACACACTGTTTACTAATTTAGTAGACTCTCAAGATCTCAAGGCATGTCAAAAACCTAAGCATAATAATATGACTAGAAATCCGGGTGTATGGTTGGTTATAGCATTGTATTACATTTTCTACATTATGCTTCATTAAGAATGTTGCACCTAAATGTTGTTTTTATTTTAAACAATGGATATGTTTGCAGGAAATATGAATTCTATCTAATACAGTTGTAACAGCCTCTCTCATGATTCTGACTCAATAAAAATACCTGGAATAGAATGTATTTAGTGTGATAAAAACTGATTGATAACATGATTGTAAATTATCAAGTAAAAATAGCAACTAGAGGCTTTTTTTCTCTATAGATAGCAATTAAGCCTTTACAAAGCCACAAGAAACTATTTACAGGTTTATGGAAAGTTTATAAGGGTTTTTTACTTTTAGTTTCAATTTTGCATAATATTTTGAAGTCAAAAAGTCCTTTTAAAGATTTACTGTGAATATGTCTTCTTAAATTGTTAGCTCATAGATGATGAAATGCCCTTTGAAGAGGATGCAGTTGGAGTAAAAAAGTTATTTAATGGTTTTTCTAGTCATCTAGCCAGTGTGCCTGCTGTGATAACTTCTAATTTGAAAATTCTTCTAGACATAAATAGATATTTAAGCATTCTGACTTGGTGAGTTAAAAGAGAAGAATGTCTGGGCAGATGCTTTAAAGTGATTTATGTGTGTACTAAAGCCAAGTGTTGAATCCATCTCCATCAAGATGCAATTATTGTGTTCGCATTGGACTCCAAATGAAGGCTGACATGCAGCAGAAGTTGAACATAATTAATTATATGATGTGATGTGTGGCTTAGGATTTAAATGAGATCCTAGCATGCCCCACGGCTACATCTAGCATACCAACAATGTCAAGGTCCAGTTAATGCTTTTGGCTTGTTGTAAGTGGACTACAACTTAGGTTTCATCAGATTGTTTTTTAAATGGGACAATAAATAGCACAGTTGCACAGTTCTTGCAATATGCTTCAAAGGACTGTAGGGAAAGGTATTGTAATTTTAGGAGAAAGATGATTACATGTTGCAATATTGCATTATGTTGTGTTCTAAAAAGTATTTGCCGCCTTGTGGTTTTAATTCAGTTGTTGAACTTATTGCACATTTATAAGATTATAAAGTTATGTATAAAAAGTCAACTCAGTAAATACAGGGAGTTTAAAAATAGCTACCTTAAATAACCTTCACCTGTGAGAAATAATCTTTGCTCCTCTGTTAAAGCATGAATCAACCTTTAATAACCTCTTTTTTGTTCAGTTTTACTTTTTGGTCACATCAAGCATCAGGATTATTTCCCAAACTAATGAATCTTTTAATTTAATGAATAATTTAATTTAATCATCATCTCTCAAATAGAACAATATTTCAACAAAATTAAGGATAATTAATCTTATAAAACATCTTTATCTGTCAGATAAATGCACTCATTTATTTGTAAAGGGGTCTTAAAGCCATGGCAAAGCACATCTGCTGACAAAATATCTTGATAATCTAGAAGACTTGAAAAGTATTATGTAGACTTTATAAGACGTAATATTTCACTTTCCTGTGTGTCCTTGACAAGCCTGTTCATAAGGCAAGCTGTGTCCCTTAGACATGGTACAGAAAACTGACTCCTACAGAAAATAAAGTTGTCAAATTCAAAAGCAAAGCAATTTGATATATATTTTTTCTTCTTTCAATTTTTTTTTGTGTTGGATTGCCTTCAAACTTTAATTTTTCCCTTTTTCTAAAATAGTAGTTTTCTTTTCTGTAGAAAAGACAACTTTTAATTTCCTTCAAACTTTTCACAAAAAATGAAAACAATTGATCAAAACGAGCGTTGCTGAAATGTAATAAAAAACTGGACTTACAGTAAGCCCAACCTGGGATTAAAAAAAGGCTATTCAGAAAATACCTTCAATATCTAACGAAAAAAGTCAAGGGCCAAATGTCCTTCACAGTGATGCAAAGGACTGCTCTTCCTGATTTTTCCAGCTCTGGATGGTAGTTGGAAGT
>NW_015151472.1:72946-83704 GCF_000732505.1 Cyprinodon variegatus | reverse complement strand
ACATAAACTTTAACATTTCTATTTTCATTATCTAGCTCTATTATTGGTTTAAATAACAAATTAGACTAAATAACTCCTCGTCACCTACTCAGAAAAAGCTCATGATAAAGAAAAGCTACTATTACTTTTCATAGTCAGGTTCACTGATTTAGATAATTAGCCCCATAATCAAACTCTTTACTTGTTGCTTGTGTGTTCAACAATGAAAGATCTTTGATTAGTCCTATTGTGTCTGTTGGATCACCGAGAGACCACAAAAGAGCTTGTGGATTTTTTTGCCAGTGTTTAGTAAATCCTTTATACTTCCCACACTAAATATAGGTTTCAGCTTGAGCGGCAATTTTTTTCTTTCCACATATGATGAGTGCACTGCTTAGGTCAGCACTACAGTACATATGCACTGTATGTATGTCACAAGAATAGTCATTTTTAAGGTGTTACATTGTAATAAGGTCTTAGTTGAGCTCTAACAGAGCCTCTTCCCTTTCTTTCAGGTTGATGAGATCTACCACGATGAATCTCTGGGAGCCAACATCAACATTGTGCTAGTCCGTATGATAATGGTCGGGTATAGGCAGGTCAGTAAAGTCAAATACTCTATGATACATTAATATGCAGGTTTATAATGATGCTTTTAAAGTTTTGGAGCGTAAAAGTAATGTCTTAAAGTAAGACTGCCTTACAGTTTGCCCCTGTGCAGTAAAAGCAGGGCAATAATAGAGATAGGTATTAAGTTACAAAAAAGGTAAATTCTCTTACTTTTACTGTGATGTTTTGGGATGCATGCTTGAAATCCACATTTTTATATTTTTACTTTTTCAGTATTTAGTATTTAGACCTGCCTTAATATTTGACCAAATTGTTGGAACCTTTTCTCAGAGGTTTTGGTCCCTGTCCACTTGATAGCATGTTTATTTGTTAACCACAGAATCCCTATGCATTCCACCACCATTCTCAAACTGTACCTATAATCAGTCTCCTGTCACACTCGACAGCTGGTTAGAAGTTCTTCTTTCAAGGTTTAACATGTAGATGATGGTATTCTATTTATCTTGGCTGAAATAAGAGTGTTTGAGAACCACTGTTGCTTTTCAGCCATCTTAAACCAGTTTGCCCATTATCCAGTCCACAATTTCTTGAACCATTCACTGAATATCTTGTGTTTTTAGACTATTACCTCCAAACCTGAGAAATAGCTTTCTGTGTGGAAATACCAGTAGAATATAAATGTTCAAGTTTCATAGACCAGACCACCACATCGTCAGTGCTACTCATTTTCTATTTATTCTAATTTTAAGGCTTGTTTAAGGCCGGAACAAACCATATATTTTTTGTTTCATGTATTGAGACCTCCATATGTATTCTGTAGCAAATTATCTGACGTATGAAATGGTCGATGAGTGCATTTTATCGGAGACAACAAAACCTAGAATATAATTTATTTGCCATGACATTTATTATCTTCACTCGGCCTATTATGTTATGCCTAACACTCTAATGAAATCACATCGAACTGTTCTCCTAATCTAAGAGGTCTTTTTAATGTTTTGTTGACATGCAGAAATAGATGTGCTGATTTTCCCCTCTGACTATCTTGATATTGCCCCAGATATTGTGATTGATCTAAATATAATCTTACAACGTAATCCTGCTGTCTGTGGTTTTATGAATGATCTAGCCTTCTCAGAAGGACGTGGGACCACATCGTCCTCAAATCGGGGACTATTTTATTTAGAGATGTTCTAGTGTGTGGGATGTTCTTTGATAAAAAAATGGCCACATAGAAAGTTTTATATGACCTGTAGCCAATGAGAGCATGCTAACCAAGAGAAAACTCCATAACGACTCACCTACATATCATTTAGGAAGTGGATCCAACTCTGTTTTCACTCTTTTAACCAAAACCTTTTCATTTCATTATATTTTGCTTTCAGTTAAGAGTCCACAAACTAACCCCATTGCTGCTTACTCATCTACGTATATTTATTAACTCTGAACTCATTTTGATCTTGAATTTTTTTTTTTTTTTTACAAGATTTCCCGTCTTACATCTAAATGTTCTTGAGTAAAATCTGTTGGAGGGTGGTGTGTTGTGTTTGCATTGGGGCTGTACGCCACGGTAGGACCAAACATGTTATTACTATGACATTTTATACTTATATTTTGGATCTCTAAGGTTCTGAAAATTAATTCTGATCATTTTAAAACCTGGTAATGTNAAAAAAAAAACTCCTGTCTCTCCTTGTATATTTTTATGATGCTACTGTTTGCGTTCTCCTCTGACTTATTTCCAGATGACATTATTCTATGTTATGTCGCAGCATGATTGTGTTGTTCTATAAAAAAGTGGAAATTATGAAAAATTTCCTTTTTTTTATCATCTGCTCTGTCGCTTCTTGATGGCTTTTTGATATAGAGATAATTTCTGTTGCTCCTTACCAATTTAATTGGGATGAGTTACGTGTTGATTTGACTTGAAACAAGACAGGCTCAAGGTAATGACATGAAATATAAAAAAAATAAACAAGTGATTGGTAATTCTAGACACTTCATTATAATCTACTTAAAAGAAGCCAAAGGGTTTTTTTTTTTTTGGCCTGCATGATGAGGATAGACAGCTTCCCCTCTCCATTAAAAAATAGATCAGCCAGTGTCACATTTGTGCAGAAAAAACATGACATGAAGCAAAATTTGAGAGAATAATTATTAAGCTCATAAATCATTCAGCTTGTTTTATTTGTAGTGTTTCTGTCTTACATAAAGTTAGACTGCAGGGAGGATACTTTATCTTCATCACACAGGTGAGAGTTATAACGATGCATGAAATGCACACACACACACACACATATATATATTGCTCTCACGACCATGGTCATGTCTCCGTCAAACATGATTGATTTTCAGTCGACTGTCACAGGCAAAGTGCTCAGTGGGCGTGCGCAAACAACGATTTTTTTTCTTCTTCGTCTCAGATGAAAACACAAGAGCATAGTGGGATGCGAGTGAAATGGAGTTCTTTCTGTAAAATTGACAGACCGTAGTGACCACATTTGCTAATCCATGTCTTTGTCCAAATAAGTTGTCACCTTTTCTTTTTAGGGCCTTTAGCACACAAAACTGCACAAATTGCCCAGGCAGCGTGTTTCACTCTAGTGAGTTTCATATTCCTCTTCTACTCGTTTGGCTTCCGGATAGACGAGTCCGAGTAGCGCCATCTCACTGCGGAGCTGAGTTCAACACGGTTTTTAGATGTACAGTGTGAGCAGGTAGATTGCATCAGAGCTTCGGGTCAGACAGTGTGAGAACATACATCGTGAGCTGTGAATCACACGACGAAACCCTGCAATTTCGTCATATAGTGTGAGCTGTAGCTGCATGCAACGATTGAAAAAATAGTACAGTGTATGCCAGCTTAAGTAGGAAACTCTACGTAACCATTTTAACACAGTGATATTATTTGATTAATACTTTCAGATTGTAACTCTGATGATATGTTTAAGATACTTTCCAGCGTCAATTCTTTTGCACCCACAAACTGGTGTATCTTCCTCAATCTGACCTATATTAGCTTTAGACATTATCCCATTAGCTTTGACAAGCTTTCCTGCTTGCTGAAAGAAACACTTCCAAATGCCTGATCCTCTTACCTCCATAGTTTACTAATGCTTTGTTTAATGACGATGCTTAGTGTCATTTTTGTCATTGTTGTCAAAAACATTTTTTTGGTCTCATCTTAATAATGTTTCTGTGCCCTCGAAATGGCATCTGGCATGCTCAGTTGAGAACCTTTTTTTAGCTATTTTTTAGCACCGACTATCATATATTGCCAGATATAGATAGGAAACCTGTGCAACTCTTCTCTCTTGTATATTATATTTGTACACTATAAACTGAGAATCACTTGTTTAAAATGAAGCAGACACATATGAAGCTTTCTAAACAGAGGACTGGAGATAGACAAGGCTTGATTTAATAGCATCTACAGTAATATTTTTAATATAATTACTAAAGGAGAGTGATGTAACATAAAGAAAAATGAAGGCTAAGATGCCAAAAGCCCCATGCTGGAATCTAAAACGTCCAGGGTACAGTTCCTTTGCCTATGTTTATCCAAGAAAAAGATACAACTGACTCATTTTCCACGTAAGCTATTCCGTCTGTAATCAAATGCCTTTTATTTCTACATAATTGGTTGACCACAGACCTAGCCTTTTTGGTGTTTGCTCTCTGTTTTCTGTTTATGTAGCCTCAATTGGGTAAGCACAATTAAGTTGAATGTGTCATCAGTCCCACTTCAGCGCACATTTAGAGGAAATTAAGGCATGATTCATTTCCTAACCTCCTAGTTTCTGTTTTAGATCCAAACTGAATAGGTTGTATTTAATGAAGGACAAAGTCTGACATCACTCTAAAATTTAGGTGATCATTTTCATTTAGACACAATCTCTCTGCATGTTTACAGCTTATGTAAAAACTTAGATACAAGATTTTCTTCAGTGTCAATCCATAAAGATTCATTCCTACCTAAATCGAAAATTTAAAAAAAATGTCCAAAGGAAAAAAATGAAACATTGATTTCAAGATTTTGTTTATCCATTTTCCATTTTTGTTCAATCCCCAAGTCCAATCTTTGCAGAACAACCTTGCTATTGTGCAAGAGTTCAAAACACACAAACTTTTAAAAGAAAACTTCTGAAAAGTTTATACATGATGCAAGTATATTTCATCTTTTGTGATGTTTGATATATCAATCTATTTGGAATGATGGACACTCAGAAAAATTCAATGAAATTTTAAAAATAACATTCGGGTATTTCTTTTTATCCATGCTTTAATAAAAAGATTTAAAAAATAAATAAACTCACAAAACAGGCCTGGACAAAAAGGATTGTATTCTTCGCTTAATATTTTGTTGTATAATCTTATGAGGCTATCTTTATAATGATACACTTCCTGTAACTGTCAGTGAGACTTTGCTCCTCTCAGCAGGTATTTTGTTCCTCTCCTCATGAGCCAACTGCTGCAGTTGTCTCAGGTTTGAAGGGTGCCTTTTCCGAATGGGATATTTTGGCCCCTTCCAAAGATGCTTACTGTAATGGGACTGAGGTCAGGGCTCATAGAAGGTCACTTCAGAATTGACAAATGTTTTCCTCTTAGCCAAACCTGTCATGCTGAAAGATGTTACAGGCAGCATAACATTCTCCACGGCTTCTCAAGACCCTTTCACGTCTGTCACATGTGCTCAGGGTGAACCTGCTCTCATCTGTGAAAAGCACAGGGCTCCAGTGGCGGACTTGCCAATTCCGGTGTTCTGTGGTAAATGACGTCGGGCCCTCAGGCCACCCTCCTTAAAGTCTGTTTCTGATGATTTGGTCAGAGACATTCACACCAGTGGCCTTGCTGGAGGTCATTTTGTAGGGCTCTGGCAGTGCTCCTCCTGCTCCTCCTTGCACAAAGGAGCAGATACCGGTCCTGCTGAGGGGTTGTAGACCTTGTAGGCCCTGTCCAGCTCTCCTGGAGTAACTGCCTGTCTCCTGGAATCTCTTCCATGCTCTTGAGATTGTGCTGGAAGGCACAGCAAACCTTCTGGCAATGGCACGTATTGACGTGCCATCCTTTAGGAGTTGGACTGTCTGTGCAATCTCTATAGGGTCCAGGTAGCGCCTCATGCTAACAGTGACAGTGACCGTAGCCAAATGCAAAACTGGTGAAAAAGAGTCAGAAAAGATGAGGAGGGTAAAAAATGTCAGTGGCCTCCACCTGTAAAACCATTCCTGTTTTGATGGTCGTCTAGTTGTTGCTCGTCTAGTCCGCCTGTTAATTTCATTAATACCAAAGCAGCTGGAACTGATTAACAACTGCTACTGCTGCTACTTACCTGACCAAATCAATATCCCAGAAGTTTAATTAACTTGATGCTATACTCTGATTACAAAGTTCTCCTTACATTTTTTTGAGCAGTGTATCAAATAACTAGAACTGGAAGTTATAGTTAATAGGTCATTCAGATCAAGGGTAAAACTAATAAATTCTTATTAGTTGCTTGATTATAACTGTAATTTGCTTACCCTCCAGGGTTCTTAGTCTCTTACAGAAAAGGATGGACTCCTGAACCAGCTGTTTATATCCAGTTGCCTTCACCAATTTAGTAATTCAGATGGGTATCAGAAGAGTTGGCAACAAACAGCGCAGTAAAAGCCTTTAGCCCCATATATAGGCTCACTAACTGATTACAAGATTTTAGGCTCCCGAGGTGCTAATTAATGGACACACCTTGAATTAATATGTCCTTCTGATGACATTATTTTTAGTCTTTTCTAGGGGTAACATAACTTTTTTTAATTTATTTTAAAACATTCTGTTAAGTGTGGTTGAAAACAAATGCCTCACTTTCATTTTTTCATTTTCATAAAATTTTTATTATAATTTTTTTTATTTTGTCAGATTCAAGCAATTTCTGCAACCATGGGTTTTGCTTTTATTAAATGAGGGGTACGGACAAGTTTTTCCACATCTGAAGATTCTTTACTTTTAGTTGCGCAGATGTTCCTTCTCTAATGTTCTACAAATTAACAAGGGAATGTCAGGGAGCCTTACTTTAGCTGCTCAGCAGAGGACCACCTGCTGAGTGGATTGATAGGAAGGAGCAATTAAATCTCTACTCACATCCTTTCCTTTTCCTTGTCACTTTGCAGTCTGTAAGCCTGATTGAGCGGGGCAACCCATCCCGCAGTCTGGAACAGGTGTGCCGATGGGCCAACTCTCAGCAGCGCCACGACCCTGAGCATGCAGAGTACCACGATCACGCCATCTTCCTCACAAGGCAAGATT
Source organism: Cyprinodon variegatus (assembly GCF_000732505.1). NCBI lineage: Eukaryota > Metazoa > Chordata > Actinopteri > Cyprinodontiformes > Cyprinodontidae > Cyprinodon > Cyprinodon variegatus. The sequence goes on along the minus strand of NW_015151472.1, from coordinate 76,873 downwards.
TTGGTCCCGCAGGTATGCAAGGTACTGTATTTTTCTCGATCGAGGACTGTGCAGACTGAGTGCTGATATCTGCCTCAATTCACAAAAAGGGGTTGACTTCATGTCTTTCCAAGGTAAGGTTGATGGAAACTTTGTAATGTGGGGTTACCTGCTGAGGAAATCTCCCAAAGGTGACCTCAAGGAGTGATAAATATTGTTTTCCAGAACCTTGCTGATTAAACATTGATGCAACCCTGCAAAAAAGGAGATTGGTAATCCTGAAGAACAATTTTGGCATGTAGAGAAAAACCAGATTTCTTTTTTTTTTTTTTTTTTTTCTAATTAAAGTTTAACCTCAGGTGCTGGTCATAAATATTATTATTGTCAAAAGAAATTATAAAGTAATTCCATTCCAAACATGAACTTATATTTCTTCTATACACACCAACGTACATATCCCAAGTTTATTTATTTAAACTTTGATTATTATAACTAACACCTAATAAAAAACCCAAATTTAGTGTGTCAGAAAAATTACAATAGTGTAAAATGGTACAATATTGAAGACACCTTGGACCACACTCTAATCAGCTACTTACTGTAGCTCAAAACACCTGCAAAGACCTTTAAATAGCCTTTCAGTGTAGTTCTGTCGGCCACACAATCATGAAGGTCCGCTGACTTGAGAAATGTCCAAAAAACAACCACTGAGGAGGCAGTGGAAAGAAAAACAAATTTTTAACAGGAAACCCCCCCAGCAGGACCAGGCCTTCTGCCGAAGCTGACTGGAGGTTCAAAGACAGAAAAGCAGACATAGAAAAGGAACATAGAAGCACTAATCCATAAATACTTTCTATGTTAAAAAAGGTTACGCTAAACTAGCTTCATAGGTGGCTCTCACTAAGAAAAGAAATTAGGCAGATCAGCTCTCAGCCAGTTTTCATGCCAAAAAAGAGATGAAAGAGAGCATGTATAGTTAGTTAAGGTAAAGGCTGAGCCCATAACTATGTTGACGACAAAAACAGACCCAACTTAATCATCCATAGTTGAAGGTGTTGATGGCAGCAGCTGCTATTACCTACCAAACAGGACCAGACTAGGTGAAGCTACTATGATGGGAAAAAGCACTGGGAACATAAAGTTAGGGGTTACAGTAATAGATGCTGCAGAATTGGGGGCTGGAGGAACAATGAAACAGAACATTGAGAAGTGGTCCCTTTGTCCTTAAGCAGCCTAAGCCTAGAGCAGCATAACTATAGAGATAGCTCAGGATATCCTGAACCACTCTAACTATAAGCTTTATCTAAGAGTGAAGTTTTAAGCCTTGCCTTAAAAGTAGACATGGTGTCTGCCTCAATAACTAAAACTGGTAGTTGGTTCCATTGGAGAGGAACCTGATGACAAAAAGATCTGCCTTACATTATATGTATTGATTATGTTTAGAGATTCTAGGAACCACTAGTAAACCTGCAGATTGAGAGTAAAGTCTCCTGTTAGGAACATAATGAGTGATTCGATCTCTGATACCAGATGGAGCTTGGTTGTGTAGGGTGTTATATGTAAAAAGAAGGATTTTAAATTGTGTTAACTGAATTTAACAGTAAGCCAATAAAACAAAGCTAAAATGGGAGAAATTGGATTGCTCGTTTTAATTTTAATCGGAACTCTGGCTGCAGCATTTTGGATTCGCTAAAGCCTTTTAACTACAGTCTGTGGACTTCCTGATATAAAAAAAATTGCAAACGTCCAGCCTTGAAGTAACCATGCATGGACTAGTTTCTTAGCATCACCCATGGATAAGATATTTAAAATTTTTGCAATACTCAGAGATGAAACAAGAAATGCTACTAACCTGTTCAATATGGGAATCAAATGACAAGTCCTGATCAAAAATTATACCAAGGTTTTTTTTTTTTACATTATCATTTTAGCCCACTTTGAAATGACCACTATCTGGCTTCAGTAAGAGACAGTATCACAGCATCACCCTGTCTGGGCTAAAGACACAAAACCGTGGTGATCCTAAGTTATGCTCTCTGATTAAAGTAAAAATAGTTTTGTCCTTTGGAAATCAAGGTCCCAGAGACTGGAGAAAGAAAGAAAAGGCACAGAATCTGGATTGCTTTGAGTCCAGTTTAAAGTTCCCACAGTCAATACTGGTTTATGCTGCCATGTCATCTGCTGGAGTCAGCTAGTAATAAATGGTTTAAGGACAATAGTACTGCCTTTCTTAATTGGCCAGCAAACTCACCTGACCTTAACCCCAAAGACAATATATGAGCTATTGTGAAGAGGACAATGCAATAAGCAAGACCTAACAATGCCATGATGCATTGCTGCAGCAAGCCAGACTAAAGAAACCCCAACTAAGTATTGAGTACTACACATGCTCATACTATTCATGTTCAAGCTTTCTGTAAGGAATGAGTATAATATATAAGTTTCACTTTTGGAATGGATTTTCTAAAATAATTCAAACTTTTCATAATATTCAAATTTATTACTAGCACCTGTATATCTAAGTTTGCATGTATGCAAAAGTAGGTAATTATGTGCAATACATGTTGTTTTTACCCTGTGTTTCTTTTTTACAGCCCTTCAAAACAAACTTTGAAGCGAGCAGCCAAACCTGCACAAAAAACTGTCTCAAGAATCAAAGAACTTTTACAGAGTTAAAGCTTGGTATCTTGTTTTAGCCTGTGCACAGTCGCAATCCCTGATTTACATTTGTCAAGTTCAGAGCCTCAGGCTGCCGGATTTGCTTGTCATTCCCCCCGATGTTGCCATAGATACGGTTATGTTGTGCTCACAACAAGCCCAGTTTCTATAGCATGTTACACCATGTTGCTATGTCTCTCCGTCAGGAGAAGACCTCGCACGTTCTTGTCAGTCTTCAGCCATGGGATGGTAGATTCTATAACCAAATATAGATTTTGAGAGGGTGGAAAGGATTTTTAGGAGGTAAATGAAGATACCACAGATAACAGTTTCATTTAGCCATAAATCAAATATTATATAAGTGTTTTCTAGATTGTGTTTTAAGTTTATAGGAGACAGTGCTTTGCAGCAACAGTCATTACTGATGAATGTTTTCTAGATATTTTCATGTTGCAACCACAAAGCCAATGTCTTACATTGATTTAGTTAATGTGGCACACTGACAAAGTATTGCATATTTTTAAAAGTGGAATAAAATATAGATGCTTTTTCATAATTTTTACCAAAAATAAATAAGTGAGAAACGTATTTTTATTCAACCTCCATTACTCTGAAACAGAAATATAATTCAATGCAAGAGCGTATGAGATTAATGTCATGTAAAACCTTTCTCTGAAGGCGTGCATTACCATAGGAGATATCAAAAGGCCCATTCTAACTTTGGAGGAGTTGCAGAGGGCAAAATCTACAAACTAGGCAACCTATTAATTATACCCTTGATGGAATTGGCTGCAATGATCAAGTGGCAATTAAGTTTTTGTTTACAGAAAGCTATCAGAAGACAAAGAAGGCTTGACACTTGAGGCTTCATCCAAAATTATCTTTTTTCTAACTCCTGTTCTTTCACCTTTGAACAGTAGATCGACAGATTAACAGAAAGAACTCTACCATGTGTAGAAAAGGAATTCTAGAGTGCTGTGCTGAATTATTAAAAGCAGCCTTAAGTCTTTAAGTCTCCTGAAAAAGGACTGCAAAAATACAAGTTACATAAATGTAGCAAATGAATGAAGCTCTTCATCATACAACCCAAAATTTATAAAAATGCATGCATTTGCCTGTGTCACACACATTACACGTAAAGTAATGTATTTTCAGTCATTTAAGTGAGGTGGTCTATGTCAACATGTAATGTCACGCTAAGGCTTGTGGGATTTCTTATTGCTACTAAGTTAGGGTGTCCAGATGTCCGGCTTTAGGGCGGACAGTCCGGATTTTCATTGCACTGTCCGG
>NW_015151472.1:47949-71846 GCF_000732505.1 Cyprinodon variegatus | reverse complement strand
CAAATGCTGGGAACCAATTCTTTTTTACATTTCTTTAATATTTTGTTCTATTCAGCTACACAAGCATCCTCTTTAAACTACTAAGAATTGTGCTATAAATGTGACTAATTGTGCTATAAATGTGACTTTACCCGATTCTTATGTACACCTTAGTAATTTATTGATATGCCACACAATGTCCTCCTTTTTGGTGCTATAAAAATGGCCACCCTATACTAAGTACCAGATAGGAATGTTTCGAGGTCCCAAAGCTAAAGAAAGTATGATATGAAGCATACAGTCCCCTTTCCCTACAGTATCTCCCTCTTTCTGCCAGCAGTGGAATGCTGTGGCTAAAGAGTTCTTATTCATTTAATAATTTCAGATGCAGCCAGAGGTTTACCTTTTAGCAGCTGATGACGCTAAAAACACACCAAATGTAGTCCTTAAGGGCTGGATTCCCCTCATATTACAGGTGTTCAATCAGTGCAAAATACCAATCTAATAAATGAGCCATTAGGAGACATCTGCAGAATGCAAAGGTATAGCTATTTTTTCTCTTATGCAAAACCATGTAGAAAAACATCAATCACAGGTTTAGATAATGGCATGTTCTTGTACTAGAAAGACCAGGTTACAGGTCAGACTTAATTACAATCTCAGGCTTGGTTGGAAAACATAAATCACAGTAAAACAGAGGTTTTTGGCTGTAATGTGAAAAAAAATAAAATCATACAAACATAATTTTTACATGTTCAAGGCATGTTATATGATACCTGAGTTTATAAGGAATATTGCTTCACTTTGTTCCATCAGGAAAAAAATGTTACTGCTGCTGCATGTTTGTGCTTCAGCGTGCAAATATAGAGCTGCTCTCTTCATTGCAATGTTTCAGCATTTCCCTTTATCTGCCTTTGAGATAAAGAGTCATGCTATATCTGCTTTCACGTGTCATTTCTTTCACCTGCAACATTAATAAGCTCTTGTACTGTCATTTATTACTATAGTCATCAGCAGTATGAATTGGAAATATGAAATAGCATATAGAGCAGTCATATCATGAATAATAAAATCCCATTACACTACAACTGTAATAACTTGCTGCCAACGTTTCTTATTCATCACCAACCAAATAACACAAGAGCTTTTATCACCAGCTGTTTGCCTGCTGCATTTTCTGCTTTTTACCTGCATGCCAAAAAAAAAAAGTCTTCTGGAGGTCAGCTAGCATGAGCATTTCTCTGAAAGCTGCCAAAAAAAAGGCTCAAAAGAGCCTGCTTCTGGACCATGCCAAATGCTTAAAGCTGAATCGCTGCACACCTCTTGATCGAGTTATGTTTTTTGTTTGTGCTTTGCCTCAAAGTTTGTTGCCATGTTGAAATTATACTGTCATGACAGCTGGATGTAGCTTTATGTATCTTGGAGAAATGCTGCGTCACAGATGTATTGGGCTTGTGTTTGCTCATCATTACCATGATGCAAGCTGCTCATGCTGTTTTCATTTCACATGTAAGGCCATTAGTGTTGCTTTTTTTTCATGCCTTTTGCCAGTCAGAGGCTCAAGAGGTTTCCTGTCAAGTAGTTACTAAATCAGAGTAAAATGAAACCACTCACACCTCATTACAAAAACAAACCACTCAGTTACTTTTATCCTTCAGAAAATCATTAGAAGTGGTTTACCTTGAATACTTGAGATTGCTACTTTCTGAATACAATATTCTGCCCAATTGGAACATTAGTAACGGAAGAAATTGATTTTTTAAGGATCTAAGCAATCATTGTTATGGTATATTTAAAGTCTAAATTAACTGCAGATTTGGTTTGAAGACCTGCTGTCACGGCGAGTCCATAATTATTCATTTTGTACAGTTTGCTAGGGTATCTAATGTAAATGCGGAGAGGAAAATACATATATAATGAACATTTCAACATTTTTTCAGTGAAAATATTTCCACTACTGATGTAAAATTCACACTACATGCTGTCAGCAAACCAAGTAAAAACCCAATGCAAGCAAAATAAAGGAAGGTTTTGTGTAATAAATTGATTTAACACAAGGTAAATATAGAAAATATGATTTAAGGAAGTTTAAACAGCATTTAAAGGCAAGAAAAAAAGTGTTATCTGTACACATTTTCAAGCAGTCAGTATAAGCTCATATCGACTGGCTTAAGTTGGTCTATAAATAGGTTTCTCATTACCAGTTTATTGCACAGCAGGTATGGTGGAGGAATGGCTCTGCACACCACTAGGAAATATCAATACAGTTGTCTTTCCACATGTGGTACTGGCAGACGTTAAATAATTGAGAAAATGATGTGTGAGGAGACATTCTTTGTAAGGATAAAACAAACGGGGATTTTTATTGCAAACTCACAGCCAAGAAAAACATTAATTAGTAAATCACCTCGTATAAATTTAATTAAAAAAATCTTGGTAAGACCTAAGCTCAAGACTGCATTAAAAAGATCCCCAGATCTTTATAAGATCTGAGGAATGTTTGTGTGAAAAAGGAGGGTTAAAATCACCCCTTTGTAATGGATGTTAATCAAATATTGTCTTCAGAGTTAATGAGATATCCTAAAGAAACAAAGGCTTTTCTACAAGGTATTATTTCAGTAAAGATGTTCAATAGATATCTCCAGTTTCATTTAACTTTATTATTCATGACATCATTTTTGGTGTTATTATGATTTCCCTGAATGCTGGGTTCTTACTGACATCTGGTGTGAACTTTTTGTTAAATAGCTTGTGTGGACTGTACTGAAAAAATGCTATATAATATATAGTGTAAATTCTTCAACTTTTCTTGATTTTTGGGGCTGTATGATCTCTTCTCTTGCCTAGGTTATGCTCCAGTTACTGGCATGTGTCACCCGCTTAGGAGCTGCACCTTGAATCATGAAGACGGCTTCTCCTCTGCCTTCGTGGTTGCTCATGAAACAGGTCATGTGTAAGTAAAAGTCTTATAAAGAAAGGCTTTAGAATCTCTCTAAGTTTTAAAATAGTTTTTATGGCTGTCTGTGACTTTGTGCTTAATATTTATTTTAAGCAAGCACAATATTTGACAAGTCATTCTAATGTCATATAATGAGATGTACAGTAAGGTATATCACATTAGTATTACTGAATGAATAAATGTGAAAAAGAACAGACATGATATATGCACTTCAAATCTTGCAGCTTTTTACTTTTTCACAGAAAAAAGGAACAAGAAAAGAAAAAAGAATGGAAATTAATTACTAAAATAAATTTTACATCAGTATCATAAAAAGAATAAATTTGCAAAAGAGCAAAAAGAAAACAAAATTAACATTCTGCAGCTTTTTACCTTTGAAAAAATACAAATATAGAGAAAGGAGGGAAAAAGGATTAAAAAGAAAAGAAAATAATAAAGAGTGGGGGTCCATTAGTAGGAGGACAAAGACCAAAGCGAATGAAAGTGTGTTGGAAAAGGGCTTTAAACACTGTAGAATTTATCATAGTTGACCTTTACTAAATATCTAATCTTCTCTAATTTCAGAAAAGACATGTTGTTTTTGGGGCTGTGTGTTAGAGAGGTTTAGTTTAGTTAGAAGGAAGGAGAAGAGGGTGTCTTTCCAGTAAAGAAGTAAAGGCTTAAACATTTAATAAGAAGTAAACCAGTTATAGTCAGATGAAAGTCAAAACATAACCATTAGGGGGCAGATTTTAAAGGTCACTGAAAAAGTCTTTAATATAAAAACATTATTTTGCTAATAAGCATGCGATGAGCAGGAATTTAGCTCCTTTAAATGTAGGTAATTTATTTTAGAAATGATTAGTGTGAAATCATTATGCATTTTCTGTAAGCTGTAGAGATTCAAACTGCATGCATATAATCAGGTACTTTTCATAGACATCCAGGAGGCGCTGTAAAGCCAGTTTTTATTTTATTATAGTTTCAACTGTCTGACCCAAACTGTCAGCCTCACATGAAAGGAAATTGGTTATGAGTTTTAATAACCTAAGGTCCGTTAAAGCTCAAGTCTATAAGAAGCTGGAAGATGATCAAACACCACTGTATGTCCACGGTGAATTGAGTAATACACAAAGAGGGACTGAGGAGATGCCTACATACAATAAAAAGTGCATGCTTAGAAATGAGCTTTAAGCATGAGGAAAATCTATAGCTTCCAAGATGATTTATCCGAAGCCAAAAAAGAAAATGTTTTTCATCCGTTGAGGCAAAAGCAGATTTGTTTGCCAAAATGTGAGTCAAGATCAAGCATGGTGGTGATTGCATTATTCTGTGGGTTTCTGATGCCAGTTATGCTACTACAGTACAGTACATTCCATCAACTATTTGGAATTTAGGAAAACATCAAAATTCTTCAGTTTCACTTATTAGAATATTAGAAAACAATATTCAAAAGTGTTTAATAAGGTAAAAGGTCTAGGAATATGGGGCTAGTTCTGCCTTATTATGGTAAAATAAAGGTCAATGCAAAGAGACTTTACCCTTTCTGATAAAAAGAGAGTGGTCCAATCTGTTTTCAGAATTGTACTAGTGCCATTTCAAGGGACATGTATGTAAATATTAGTTGAGGTGTATGTACATATTAGAGCCTTCGAAAATTTTATTTAATTTAGGGAAAATCCAAAGTAAGTTCAAAAATAAAACATTTGATGTAAAACAATGTAAAACTTAAATTATGTTTAATAAAGGTTGGTCATGAATGTATTTGGGAAACTTTAAAATCCACATGTGATAGTTTTAGCATATTGAGTCGTGGTGTTAAGGAAATTCCATTTTTATGTTTCTTATGATGGGATGGACGAGGCTTTTCTTTCCTCCTCTCTAGAATCTGGTTTGTAATAGTTGCCAAGTTGGCTTGGTCACTATAAGTCGCTACTATCTGCATTATTTTAAGAAAGAGCTATGATAGTTTCTAAGACCTGCTTTTTTAGTATAGTCTAATAATCAACATTTCATCCATGTCCAGACTCGATAGTCAAACTTTCTGTTCTTTTACATTTTTTTAATTGTATAATTACATCTGAGTTGAATGGCGTGTTCTTCCTTTCCCTTTTTGATAAGCTGCTAAGAGTAATGGGATTTATTTTATCCCAGTGGAAATAAAAGACGATTCTTTTGTTATTTCTTTATACTGTATGGTGATTGCTATGGGTTCCCCTGATAATTATTTTTATGATTTATTCCCACAGGACTAAACTAACTAAGATAAAAGACTTAGTTTTTACTAGTGTTTTACCAATACCACCAATACTCAGTCAAAAGTATTGATGATTGTCCAAAAGTGGAACGTGCAATAACTGATTACAAAATATAAGCTATTCAACTTAATCTTTTAATTTGAGCATTTCATTCTTAGGTATTTTATGCTTTCCATGTCAAATATAAAACAACATGTATATGTTGCCTGGAAGTTAGTAAGGAATCTAAATAAATACAAAATAAAATTATTTTATAAACCTGTGTTTATAAAGCTGGAGCTCCTCTTAGTAACTCCTTTATAATCACATTTGCTCTTGATGAATTGTGAACAAAATACAAAACAACAATTTTAGTCAGACTGACTTTATTAGATTTATTTTGTTTTCATCAAGACACCTGAGCTTCTTTGATGAACTCCAATAGCTCAGTGTGAAAAACAGCGGATCCCAGGCTGTTCTCTACATCCAGCCTGTTCCTCTGCTTGGTTTTGAGGTGTGTCACAGCTGAAGGTGAACTCAAACATATAAGAGAAACTCACTTTTTCTTATATGTTTGAGCCTGTTTCATTTTTCAATTGGTTCCTCACAAAACAAAACAGATCCCCGGCCTATTTTATTTCATTACCTTAGAAATAAAATATTTTCATGTACCCCTTGCAATGCACTCGCGGACCACTAGGGGTACTAGTACCCCCAGTTGGGAATCACTGCTCTACAGTGTTCTTTACTGTATATGATACCCTATTTATTAGGAGCTAACTTATGTTTTACATAGGGTTTGTCTCCTCCATTTTTTGTAATGATAAAGAAGTGGTAGCCTATTGGTTAAAACATTGAAATCCAGAGGTTCTGAGTTCAAACCCCACTCCCAAAGACTGCCACTCTAGGTCCTTGAGCAAGACCCTTAAAGAGCTGGTTATACTCCCACAGCAGTGTGTCGCAGTGAGCTTGTCGCAGGTATAAAGCAGACATTTTTGATTTATGCCCAATATTGAAGAGTGGTCTGCAGTATGTAATTCCACGCAACAACGCAAGAGGGACAATCATGAATTAGCTGTGTCTCGATAAGGCCGAGGTGGTGAGGAAGTGGGGGTAAGTTTGCATGACAACGGAGGGACATGAGGATGAAAAAGAGCGGTAATCAAGGTGGAAAAAGGGTCTCGTGCACCTCGCTCTTCTAGCTGGTCCAGCTTCACGAGTTGTTTTCTGCAATGGCGGTCATACAAACAAAACAAGCCGGTAGGGTACCAAACAGGAAATACGCATGAGTAGAGCAGATGTAGATTTGACCAATCAGAGGCCTCCTGCCTGCAGTCACCTACAATTTGGGAGAGGTGTCTGCCGAGGGGGCGGGGACATCTATGCGCTCACTGCGACACCTTGGCAGACGACCTGGTTTCGAAGTATAATTCAGCCTTAACCCCACACTGCTCCCGGGGCGCCGCAGAATGGCAGCCCACTGCTTCCCAAGGGGATGGGTTAAATGCAGAGATTGAATTTTGTTGCTTTGTAGCCTACTTGTGACAGTGTAATGAAAATAAAGTTGAATTCAATTCTAAAAGTTGTGCAAAACCTCTGCCTATTTGCAGTCTTCTTTCTCCTTTTTATTTTGACTGAAGTATAATGAAGTGCTGTAACATTTGTGAACCCAGGCCTCCTACTGGCACGAGAATCCAGAGCCAGCCGAACACAGTTGATTGTCTGTCATATTGCACAAAAGAAGAAAAAGGACAAGGTCAACAACGTTTCATCCCATTAGCCTTTGACAGAAGCAGACTGTGTTCTGTGCCTATTGCCAATTAAAGGTCTCTGGCCTTCAGATGAACAGCCACCCAAATACTTCTTTTGATTCCATCGCCCACCCATTCGTCAAGCTTTTTAAAACCTGTTATTGCACTTATTGTTACCAAGTGATTTTTAATATTTGTTGACAATATTAAGTCAAATAAACGAGTGCATCCAGTTTCATCAAAAAGTAACTTTGTCATTGTAAAGGTGAAGCTAAAAATTATTTTAATATTTCAAATAATTATTTCTACCAATTGCAATGTTTATAGCTTATAGCTAATAAAGTTGCAAAACTCGGTGCTTACAAAATTTTTGTTTCATTTAAAAAAGGATTTTTAAGCAACAAATACTACCTGCTGACTGTACTATGCACTGTTCTTTTGCAATTCTTGGTTAGGTCTGCTTTTACATAAATTATTGCCTTTATGCCGATGATGAAACAATCAGCCAGAAACTTTTTTATGTCCTTTAGAACTAAAATCAGTTGATATTTAGAATGAACCGAAGTAATTATTGAAATATCTCAATATATGATTGCTCTGCGATGAACTATAGACCTGTCCAGGTCATACCCCACCTTTCTCCCAAACTGTACCAGCCACCTGTGACCCTGACGTACAAGCAGTAGAGGATGGATGGAAATAATAAGTCATATATGATTTTAATTTGTCAGTGAAATTATACAAATAATTTATTCTTTTTAATTTATCGAGATATAATTATTAAATTAATTTATCTTGAAAGATTTTGAATGCTTAGGCTTGTGATCAGTTCAAGCGAGTTTCTTATGTCGCTGAGTGCTATTTCAGTTTATTTTTCTCTGCTGACGTTTTTAAACTAAGGTCCATGGTCTGTAATAATAATCATCATCAGTGACTTATTTGTTCTCAGCCTAAAAGGAAGGAGGGAAAGATTTTATCTGAAAATAATTCTCTGTTCAAATGCACTTTGTTTGCTTCGATTCCAGCAGAGAGCAATTTCTGAAGGTGTTGTTTTTCTCCCTTCTGTCACAGAAAGACATCTGTATAATCTGGTGCTTGTTTGAAATGATTGCTTCCAGAGTCAATTTTGGAAAACTTCCAGCAGGTGTTAATCTCAAAGACTTAATTTTAGTCTCAAGTGCAGATGAAATGAAGAGTATCATTTTAAAAACAATTATATTTTTCACAACTGATGAGTGAAGTAAACTTTTTTGAGTGATTGAACCTACTTTATATTAGCATGATAGTTTCTTATGGGTTTGATCAGCTTTATAGTTCCAGCTCTAATCTCTGAATAAAACAAGTCTCTTGCAAGCTATTGTCATGGTTACTCTTTGATGTAGTCAGTCCAAGCTTGTTCCAGTCAGTTGAATGAAAAACTTGATGTTCCTGTGTCATCATGCATGCAAGCAATGTGAAAGACATGAAGCCTTTTCACCATACAACCTCTATCTCGCATGCAGAGGTAATCTTTTGGCTTTATCAACAGGATCACAGAGAAGTGACGCTGGTTGAATGAATATGGTATGGCAATTATGCCTCTCAGAAAAAAGAAACACGCAGATTCAGTTTCTTTTGTATGAGCTTACAGTCCTATATTTATTCAGGAAGAAAGTATTACCGTATGTTTATTTGATAGATTTTTTTCTCTATTCCTCATCATGTCTATATCGAGGATTTATTAAAGTAGTTATAAAAGCTGGAAAACCAAATATAGATGCGTGATACAGCGCTGTGATTAAGCAATTATTGTATGCAGATGATCTTGTAACCTCTTACTCTACTGTATATAATGCACTGAAAAAAATAATGCACCGCTTTTGGCATTTACTTAATTATATTTAGACACTTTAACACAATTGTCTTATGTCCTAAAAATTGTGTTAAAGTAACTAAGTATGATTAAGTAAAGGTTAGAAGTCTGACTTGTCTCAATGAGGAAATTAAGAGAAGATACCTGGGTTTAACCCCCTCCTACACTTTATATCTGATGGCCATACTGGCGATGGACAAAGAGTGTCAGCTAGTGTTAAAACAGGAATAAAAGCTGGTATACAGAGGTGGAAGTAATGAGGAATGGTTCTTTAATGCATACCAGAAAAGAGTTAGAGACAGGACGCAGCACAAAGAGGAGCTGCAGACTGTTATATTATGGCCGCACATAATATGCCATACTTTTTGAACCACTAGCTTAAGGGCACAGTTACTAATCTGTGTGTACAGTGAGACTGCAGTGTTTAAACCTTACAAAGACTCATTGAATACATATCTGTTGGACTCTAAACTCTCATAAACTCTTTTTTGCCAACTGTGCTCGCAAACAACTTTGTTTCTGCCCTACTGCCTCCGTCCTTATGACTTAATAAACTATTTATAATAGAAAAACTCAGTCAGCCAAGGGTGCAAAATGTTTAGTCTAACTTTAAGGATTTCAGTTTTCTTTAGCTCTACAGCTGAGATTACAGTGTTGAAACCAACTGTATGTACTCTGCAAAGATATTGATTGTTCAACACCTTTTAGCCACAATGAGAAATCCCCCTAACCATTGGGCTTTCTATACTTTCTCCTTTAAAAACTATTGATTCTTAAACTTTCTAAATTACGACCTCAAACTCCTCTGTAATATTTGGTATATTCTGTGATAGGCCATAACAAAGTAGTTAATATTTGTGAAGTGGAACGCAAAGGGTACATGTTTTATGAATCTTTTCTTATTTCAAATCTTAATATTTATTTGCTGTACTAAAGTATTTTGTAAACTTGTAAAAGTTTTTCTCTCAAACATTATTATATGTTTAGCTCCAACCATCTTCCCATCAATTCTGTCACTTTTCCTCATCGCTGCCAAAGAAAATAATCCCCACTGCATGATGGTACCGCAACAATTTCTTTCTCAACAGGGATAGCATTCAGGGCAATTTTATTGATATATTCTTTTATATAAAATGTAAAATGTTGGTAACATCTGACCAGAGTAAAATTTCCCCTTATTTGATGCGTTCACTACATGACTGAGAACAAAATATAAGCAGAATCTTAATTAGCATTAAAATTGCCAAATATGTTATTTACTGAACTGCTATCTTGAGTCTTATTCCCTCGCACACAATGAATTAAAGCAATCTTTTTTTCTTTTTTTTATCATATTTCCATTTGAAACATCAGAAAGATAAAACTTTACTTTAAATGTTTATCTTTTTTTTTTTTTTTTCATAGGCTAGGTATGGAGCATGATGGCCAAGGGAATCGTTGTGCTGACGAAACCAGTATGGGCAGCATCATGGCTCCACTTGTCCAAGCAGCTTTCCATCGTTATCACTGGTCACGCTGCAGCAAACAGGAGCTCAACAGATATATTCAGTGTGTTTTGCTTCTCCCACACCACTTTATATAGTATTCTTCTGGTTCCGTAAGAATTTAGAGCAGTTTTCCCAATATCTCTTATGATATATAATATTTAAGTGTGATTTATTTCACTCTTTTCCACAGCTCCTATGACTGTCTTTTGGATGATCCCTTTGAACACAAGTGGCCCAAGCTCCCTGAGCTTCCTGGAATTAATTATTCAATGGATGAGCAGTGCCGTTTCGATTTTGGTGCCGGTTACAAAATGTGCACAGCTGTAAGTCTTGCATATTTGAAGAGATTTATTGTATTGACTGATGACAACTACTTGTTTTTTCTGAGCAAGTCATGCATGTCCACATTTAAAAAATCTGGACATGCATTAGAGAGTATATTATTGTTTAAAAATGCAGTGAAATTCATAATTTTAGAATGTTCAGAGAAAAAACTGATGTTGGTATATATTCTAAAATAAGGTTTTTTATTACTTAGTTTCGAACCTACGATCCTTGTAAGCAGCTGTGGTGCAGCCACCCAGACAACCAGTATTTCTGTAAAACGAAAAAAGGTCCTCCTGTAGATGGGACAGAGTGTGCACCTGGAAAGGTAGGAAATATAACTAAAGCATAACCTTTTTAAAAAATATCTGATTCATAATGATAGAAAACCTTTGGGTAAACCGACCGTCTATTATGATATTTCTGAATATTGTGACCCATATTTTAACCCTTCTGATGTTAAGGAATCTCTTTCATGTTACTGTTTTGTTCAGTGGTGCTTCAAGGGTCATTGCATCTGGAGGTCCAGTCAAGAACCGCAGGGACATGACGGAAACTGGGGCTCATGGTCAAAGTTTGGATCGTGTTCCAGGACATGTGGAGGTGGTGTTCGCTCTCGCAGCAGACAGTGCAACAACCCTCCGTGAGTCCTGAAGCAGTGATGAGTCTGATCCAAGTCAAAGTTATGGCCTCCTAAGTGAACCTAATGCTCATCAAAGACTGTAAAACTGTAAAACTATGATGGCAGAGCTGAGTAGAGCTGTTCTGATCACATAGTGAAGTCACAAGGCTTCAAAAGTATAATCTTGTATTTTATATTTTGTAAAGTTGAACATTTCATTGAGATTTTATGTGATGGACAAAAATCTAAGTAGTGTGCAAGTCTCAGGTAGTAGCAACGATTTATCATTATCTGATAAGGATTATTATGAGTGTGGCATGACTGCAAATCCCAAAGACATGGATGTTCAGCTTAATTGACTGAGCAGATAGAATAAAGAGAGGTTTACGGCAATGCAGGTTTATGTATATCTGAGGTTTCAATAGTAAGATGATTCAAAGTACTGTACATAATATGAAAACACAGAGAAAAGTACATTGCAAAAATAATTCTTAAATTATAATAAATGGTTGATAATGAAATGAAGAAATTTGGTCCACAAAATTAAACTAAAAACATTTCAATAGACTGGAGATAGACTAGCGACCTGTCGAGGGTGTACCCCGCCTTACGCCCGTAGACAGCTGGAGATAGGCACCCTCGCGACCCCCGCTTGGGTGGATATTTAGAAAACCCTGTCATAGCCCAATCCAAACTTTTTTTTTCTTTCAATTTGATAAAGCTTTCTGCTTTTTCATCTTTTGGAGTTTGTTCCAGATTAGTGCAGCATAAGAACTAAAAGCTGCTTCAACTTTTATGGTTCTGGTTCTTTGTATGCAAAGCAGATTTGATTCAGAAGAGCTGAGAGGTCTGGGTGGTTGATACACTGACAGCAAGTCTGTAATGTAATCTGGTGCTAAGCCATTCAATGATTTATAGACCAACAGAAGTATTTTAAAGTCTATTCTCTTAGATATGTGGAGCCAGTGTAAAAATTTTAGCACTGGGGTGGTGGGCTCCACTTTCTTAGTTTTAGTGAGGGTAGCTGTATTCTGGATCAACTGCAGCTCTCTGATCATTTTTTAGGCAGACTTGTGAAGACACCATTGAGGTTATCAATTCTACTAAAGATAAACAGAAAATTAGTTTTTAAGCCTGATTGGTTGTTTCTAGCTGAATTAACTGAAGCTGTGTTTTGATTCACATGAAGATAATTTTGGCACATCATCCATGCAGTAAATTTTTTCAAGTCACCATATGCAAAGTTTTGATAGCTTATCTTGTTATTTCTTAAAAGACACTTGATAACTATGGATTAGCTAGAAGGATCCAAAACTTCCAAAACATAAACAAAATTTATATAATACCACATCAAACTAAAGGTTAGCAAATTTATTAAAGTCAGAGTGAACCAGGAACCCAGTCAGCAGTGGAGACAGGAACCTCTTGTCAGAATCTGTGGCAACCAGGAAACTGAGCTTTGGTTTTGCAGCAACACTCTTAATAATACTTGATTTAATGGTGATGCCACTGCTGGCTTGTACCACTTTAATGGAGAGGGCACTGCTCACAAGAGCAGATTGGGCCAGAAGTACAGTACAACCAGATACTCAGAGACAGATTCACCGTCTTGAAGTCAAAGGGGAATAAAAGGAACTTGGTTGTGGGAAAAAAAGCAAAAGCAAGGCTAGAATCAGGCATCGAAAGAACAAAAGACATCTACTAGCTACTCCATCTTCTCCAAATAATCTGGCAACAGTAACTGATTTGAGGTCTGGTTAAATAGAGAGGGGAGCAGGTGGTAAGCATGAGCACTGATGAGAAGGGAGGAGCTGCACAGGTGGGAAGAATGAGTGATAATAATGCCAGGAGCAGACGTGAAAGTCAACTATCAATTGAGCATGTCACAAATCCTGACTTCCTGAAAGAGCTGCAAGAAGCAACACAAAAAATAAATAAATAAATAAGCAAACCAATATGCCCATGCAGAATGGTGGTGGGAAGGTTTTTCTTAAAAGAGGAACATTATATTTGGTTACTTGTTTTTATTGCTTTTTTTTCTTTCCCCTTCTAAATAGCTTATAGAAGCAGTAGGTTGAGGTAATGAGATGAGGATAGAACGAATGGGGAGTATATATGATGTATATGATGAGGAAATGGACTGTTAAATAGGGAAAACAGAAAACATGCACAGTCTGAAAGTCCCAAATTATTATTATTTTTTTGCCTTTAGACTGGGTATTCTCAAAGAAAAACTGCAAAGTAATTTAAGAGATGCAAGAAGAACAAAAACTGTACTAGGAACAGGTTTTAACATAGAAATCAAAGGTTTTTCAAATTTTATTTAAAGTTACTCCAGAGGATGGGGTTCCTGGATGATGATATTTTAAACTGTTTGCTTCACTATAGACCAGAGGTGGGTAGTAGCTACTGTCGTTACATTCATTCAGCTTTGCATACTTGAGTCATTTTTGACAAATCTATACTTTTAGGAGTAGTTTATTTGCACCGTAATTTCACTTTTGTATGAGTACTCATTCTAGTGCTTCTCTTAATTAGGACTACAGTGCTCTGCCCTCTCTTATGGATACTCAGTAACATTAAAGCAAATTCAAATTGAAATATGTGTGTTCTGATATTGCTAGTTAATAAGAAATATTTGGGGTTTTAAGTCATATCTTTGTTTCAACTACTAAAAATAAGTCAAGTCAAATTTAATAAAATAAAAATAGATTAGAAATAGAATTACTCTAAATACAGCTGCTATTAGACCTTGTTGAGTAATGTTATGTCGCTTTTGTTGATGTCGTGAGTCAGGCCTGCCTACGGTGGTCGGGACTGCTCGGGCTCTGCTTTTGACTACCAGATGTGCAACACGGAGGAGTGCGCTGGCCCTTATGAAGATTTCCGTGCTCAGCAATGCATCCAGCGGAGCAACAAATACCACAACAACAAAAAGCACACCTGGCTGCCTTACGAGCACCCGGATGGTAAGCCTTTAAATGTATTCTGAAGTTTGGAGATAAAGCCCTCTTACAAAAGAATTTAGTTAAGTAGAATTTAGTTAAGTAATTTGATAAACTATGGTCTGTACGACTGTTTGTTGCTGTGTTTCCAGAGGCCCGTAAATGTGAACTGAGCTGTAAGTCGAAAGACACCGGAGAGGTGGTGTTTATGAACCAGGTGATGCACGATGGGACGAGGTGCAGTTACACAGACCCCTTCAGCGTCTGTGCTCGAGGAGAGTGTCTGGTGAGTCTTAGGTGTAACAGTTACCTTGGTGAGTCTGACATAGTGGAAAAATGAGGAAAGTAAGCTTGTAGTGATGCAAACAGCAACTTTTAAGCATAACGTACACAGGGAGAAATGGGCTTGTGCATGCTCTCGCACGTGTTTAATAGCGGGTATAGGGTTGTGCTTTTGCATTTTTTTTTTTTTTTAAGTGGAGAGGAAAAAATTCGCAAAAATCCTGCACTATACCTTTAAGTAACAAAACAAACTGATTGGAGCACTGGTAAGGTACAATTGTTCAAAGAACAGTGACATTTTAAAGAATATGTTTTCAAGTTTCTCCTTGTTTGTATCCATACCCTTTAGACCAACATTTTATGTTCTATAAGTCCAAGAAAAATGGTTCGTCTTCCATTTATGTGTATCTCCTCTATAAGGTCAAGCCATTGATAAGCCTGAAGAGGATCTTATATAAGCCTGATTCTCATTGTAGCATCGTTTGTTGCAATAACAGGAATATTAAATTTGTATTTGTCCTTCTTCTGAATCACCGCTATGGGTAGAAGAGCCGGTAGAAAAATCTTAGGCTAGGCTAGGAGAAAAGTAAAAAAATATGGGTGTAAGAAGTGTTTGAATGAATGCACCTTCTCCAACATTGCTGATTCTGCCCCTGATATTTTTGAACAAATATTAGGTGATAAAGTCTGATATGGGTTTTCCACCTACAGTAAATTCCATCTAGCTTTTAAGCTTATTGATAGTTTTTGTGTGCTGCACATTATAAAGCAGAGTGTCTGGCATTTTGACCTCCATCTCCTGCTTACAGTGTTGTCATTTAGTTTTTGTAATATTAGAGACCGTTCTGTTGAGTAGACATTTATAAACATCAGAAAATACTTTGATCAAATCAATCTTGGGGCAAGACCACTTTCTTTATCTTAAAATTGACTTAATTGTATATATCTAAACAGATCTTTGTTTTTAAATAAATTCAGTATTCAGTTTTTCAAATTATGTAAAGGGTCCTTAAACATACACAAGGCAGTTAAACACTTTTTAGTAAAAATGTATTTCCATTTCTGCTCCAACATCCAGGGAGCGCCAAAAAACTACATTTCTCAAATATGCTGCAAAATAATAATCATTCAATTTAGGGGGCTCTAGAACACTATGTTCTTAATAAGTTTGGAGTATTTAAATGTAACACTTGGTCTAGCTTTGCCCAGATGGATTAATTTTTGTTCTCAACTTACCATTGATTTCTTGCCTCACTTAATATGGCTTGCTTTTAATTTCCAGGTACAGTTTATCCAAATTTTTTTTTTGTTGTCCCCCTGAATCTCCACTTTTAGATTCATTATGGTTATGATTGTCTCTGAGTAAGAGGCGCTGTAGCTTTTGTAGCAGAAGAATTTTTATCTTGAGGTTTCTGCATCTTCCCATTCCTTAAATGACCTGATGAAATTCTTATCCGTTTAAATTGAGAAATTCTTATCCGTTTAAATTGAGTGAAATGTTGAAAAAGTCCTGAAATAGCAAGTTTAGAAGGGATGTTCAGATATAAGTTAATAGAGTTGAATGTGGAATAATGCTGCCTTCAGGTGCTCTGGTAAAGATGATCCTTACTGCTTGTAAAACAAACAATGACGGCCATTTCTCAAACGACACAAATTTAAATGGTGATACAATTTTAAAACAATAATTTTCATAGCATTGTGGAGGCTACAAACACAACAGGGAAAAACGCTTAATTATGCAGTATTCACCAGTCACTTCCTGCTTCCTTCCTGCTTCGCCATGTTTAAATAGTCATAGGTGACCTCATCTTGGCAACTCGGGTATGATAGAATTTTCCCAGCTTTTCAGTAGAAATTACAACATGAGTGGGTGTTCATTTGTAATTTTCATGTCGGGTTTTTGTATTTACCTTAATTATGATACCACATGAAGAAGTAATAAGTAAGAAGTGTGTCTGGGTTTGATACGTTGAGGGGCCCTGGAAAAATAGCACTTTTTTGATGGGGCTAACTGCTCCTTCTGGGACCTGATGCTGGACGCCATGAGGGGAAGTGCTGTTAGGGTGAGGGGTCATGTTTAGGATGATGGTCAGAGTTGAGTTTAGGTATGGTTAGTTATCAACCCCTAATGGTTAGGTTTAGCCTAGAGGTCATGTTTAGGTTGTAAAAATAGGTTAGAAAATAACAGAAATCAATGGAGAGGCCCCGTAAAGATAGTCAGGTTTATTTGTATGTGTGTATGAACTGGTATTTGTTCACAAATTGCCTCAACCGTTGTTCATGTCCTTTCGATTAATGTTCTCATTCTGTGGTTCATCACATATCTTAATGTAAACTGCAAACAGTCTGGACTGTGATTTAGCTCTCCTTCAGTGAGTAGACAATATTTGTATTTTATTCGGGTTTTCACCTTGAACATAACGTTTGAGGTTTTAATCTTTGTATGAAAAGGCTCAATGTTTTGTTTAGGCTACATTTTATGTTATCTCTGCTTTTTTCCCTGAAAATCGTCACATTAAAAAGGCACCATGAAAGCCAAATAAGAGAAAGAATCACACATGACATAATTTTCATAATCATAATATTGACATAATCTTGGTGTGTCTAAAAGTTGCTGATTTGATTGTCCGTCTGGATCTCTTGCTTTGCAGCATGTAGGCTGCGACAAAGAGGTCGGCTCATACAAAGAAGAGGATAAATGTGGAGTTTGTGAGGGGGATAACTCTCACTGTCGTACTGTGAAGCTGACACTCACTAAGACCCCTAAAAAGAATGGTAAACCTAAAGTTACAACCAATTATTGCAGCAATAAGCCCAAACAGTTTGCTTCTCTTGCCTGACCTGTTTTGTTTGTCATTTTAAGGAATGCTTAAAATGTTTGACATCCCAATGGGAGCCCGACACATAATTATTGAAGAAAACAATACCTCCCCTCACATAATTGGTGAGTACTTTATATATCGTAACTTTTATTCTGCTTTAAAAATTGGTAATAATGTTGGTCTAGATTATGCAAAATGAAAATATTGAATAAAAAAGAAAATTAAAACATCTATAGTCCGCACAGTTATGTTTTTATTAGATTATTATCGGTCGTCCATTGTTTGCAATATCTTTGTATAAAGTGGCTGTTGAGAGGAAGTGGGGAGGCAAATCCAGCTGTTTGCTCTGTAAATCATATTTATCTTTATTATAATTTGTCTTTCTTTTTTTAAGCAATTATTATCACTATTACAATCTTTAAAACTCCATCTTTACTTTTACAGCCCCTCTCTCTCACTGCCAGTAGTACACGCAATTTGCACATTTAAATGGGGTGAAACCGCATCTTCAAAGATCACCTACAATGCCCCAAATTATTGCACCTGCATTAAAACATTATTTTTTTCTTATGAACCTTAGTGTTCCTTCTTTTGTTTTTGTTTTTTTTGAAAATCAGGCCCCATGCCTTGACTGATTTGCAGTTGTGCCACATTATTTCCATTTTTTAGACCTCTGTGATATGGACAAAGCATGGTATATTGTTTTATATCTGAAGGCTTCTTTAAACTTTTACCCTTGAAGTGACTAAATTTTTCTTGTTTTCTGTATTATGCTGTTTGTCTAATTCTGTCTTACAAATTCCTAAGGCCTACACTGAACAGCTACATTTATTCTGAGACTAAATCGCTCAAGAGGGTCTTCACTTCAAAATTTGGCAATTTTTACATTAAAAGCATTTGGTTGAACTGTACAGTATGTTTTGCTAGTAAAAATAGGAATCAGAAAAAAAAAAGCATTACGTCCGTTAATTGTTTTTATGATTTTTTTATTTCTTCTTGTTCTAGTTTTTCTAGTATGAACCTCTTGTGGGACAGATAACACAGAAACTTAATATTAAATGATTTAATCATAGATCTGATCTCATCATCCAAAGTCAGGTATTTTTATGTTACATCATTCTGCTAATATTTTACCTAAAGAAAAAAGCAGAAAAAAATGTATTAAGCTTTATACTGACCTGGAGTTTTCTGTATTTTTAAATCATTGCTTAGTAGATGACTCTTTAAACTGTTTCAATGTTGTTGTAGGGAGAAATTAAGGTCATCTGGACACACCTGGATTGTATATACTGATCATTTCGTCCATTCATTAAAAAACTCAAAATTTTGTTTTTTCTTCTGAAACTATAAACCATACCTTACTTGCTCTCAGCAAAGGTCATCTTGAGCTCAGCCACAGCATAGAAAAACTTTTTCCCTTAGTGGACCTTCACAGGAGCCTTTTCTTGCCTTCCCTGAAGTCTTTTTTTTAATTAACAGTGAAAACCATTATGAAAACCCAGGACAGACATTGGAAGCTATTTATTTACAGCTTTACTATAATTACAGCCAATTAGAACAAAATCAACGAAAGCATATTTGATCCACAAGGGCTTTAGCAGGTCATCGTGACAGGCCGAGCTGTCACTTTTTACATGATTTAACGGAACCTTTACATTTATAAAAGGAGATCTGGTCAAAGTGCTGATTTTAACACTGGGGGACTCCTGCCTATGACAGAGCCGTGTTCGAAGCAATCTGAACAGCAAACTGTGCATAAAGCACAGAGGTTATAAAAATGACTACAGCTTTTGTAATCTTCATTACAGATTGAAATTGTGATGCCTAACAACATCTAAAAAAGACATACAGTACAATAGATTGTTGGAAAGGTATCACTCTAGTTTCCAAGGATACCAGCAATGAGGGGAAAAGCAACAACATATCTATGTCATGAAGCATTTTTCCAGAATGTTTTTAATAGAGCCTTGAATTGTATCTTCTGTTTTAAGTGTTGTAAGAATAAGTTAATTGTGAAAACATATTAACAACTTGTTTTAGGAGCTTAAGGCTTCTTTGAGGGATTTCTGAAACCAGAAATGTCTGACCAAGTTTAACAAAAGATGAAAAGTGGGCAAAACTCCCTCTGACAGGTACCAGGCCCATTGGTTAAAAGTGTAGTCATGTTATACTTCTGTAAAAAAAATACTAAAACCAAGCAGAACTATTCTGTTACTAACAAATACAAACAGGAACACAACATCAAGTTAGGAACCAATCACTCTACAGTATATATTTATAATATTTGTTAGTATTAAGACTGTAGAATAGCATTAAGAATAGCATTGTTACAAGTAGTATTACGGTAGTATTAAAAAGGACATTTACTAACACATCCATCCAACCAGCAGAATAATTGGAATATTTCAGCATTTTTAGAAAATGTTATTTTACATTGCATTCTGAGCGCTGTTTGAATGTTATCCCTTTTGGAATCAAATATTTTATCACACAGGATATTGGATTTTTCTTTATTTTTTCTCACACTGCTCAGAGGTGCTAACTGACTTTGCTGCATTCATTCCTTGTTTACCCCTGTGCAAATAAGCCCTTTCATACCAATGATGTTTTGTGTAAATACAGAAAACAAAGCGTAAAACTCAAAAATAACTCAATTGTAAGCCGTAATCTTTCAGGAAAAAAAACAGCTTTTGTAATTAACCAGATAGAGCGAATGGTGTATGCATTTAAAATCTCAAATAACGTGACTATGCACCTCTAAGGGCTTAATACTATACATCGTTATGCTGATATCCAAATAGGCAGGCAAACTTTTGGTCTCAAGGGCACGTCAACATGTGACAGAGGAGGAATCTGAAATCAAACCTGCAACTTTTCAGCTACAAGACAAAAACTTTTTTTAATACTTTGTTTTATTATTCAACACACAACTTATTACAACCCTGTCTTTCCATCGCAGATCCAATTTTCAGCCTAGAGCTACTGTATAAAGTTTATGTTTGGTCAAATAGTTAAATTCACAGCTAATGTCATATAGATGTCAAATGAAATTATGGAGCAGGTCAGGTAGATGAATATGCTAGTGAATAAACTAATTAGAGTTAATCACTGCATCTTTTCATTCATACTGATTTCTGAATATTAAAATTTGAGTGCTATCTATATTCAGTCTGCAAAAAAAAAAACATATAATCCACTTTTAAAAACTTATGTTCTTTCAGGTTGGATAATTTATGTTACTTAAGACCCTGATTAATAACATATTGATTTGAGAGGGATTTACTAGAGTCTTCTCTGTCTCTACATTGTCTTCCTTGCTTTTAGAGGCTATTGAGAGGGGCAGATGGTACTTAACTTGAAGGAATTAGCGTCGGATCATCACAATAGTTGTAATGTGAGAATACATGCAGTGAGGCTTCCCCCTTTGAGAAAATATAAAAGATATTAAAATAAAGTCACTTGGCAGGGATATTTTTCTTCTCT
Organism: Cyprinodon variegatus; assembly: GCF_000732505.1. Lineage (NCBI taxonomy): Eukaryota > Metazoa > Chordata > Actinopteri > Cyprinodontiformes > Cyprinodontidae > Cyprinodon > Cyprinodon variegatus. The sequence goes on along the minus strand of NW_015151472.1, from coordinate 51,124 downwards.
TTGCATTTTAATTAAATGACCTTTTCCCTTCAATACTTAGCTGTAAAGAATCAAGTTACCGGGCACTTCATATTAAATGAAAAAAGCGAAGATGCTGAATCAAAGACCTTCATCGAAAATGGTTTACAGTGGGAATACTCCATTGATGGAGAGAGGGAGACATTAAAAACAACTGGTCCTCTGCATGAAGGCATTGTAGTTCTGGTGAGTAACTAAAAATTACTTTAAAATTTTATCTGCTTTAATGGTTTATCAATAACCTAGCTTATTTTGTTGCAGGTCATTCCACTGGAAGAAGATGTCAAAATTAGTTTGACTTATAAGTACATAATACATGAGGACCTGTTGCCATTGATCACCAACAACAATGTGCTTCTTTCTGAGCTGGATACGTACGAGTGGGCACTGAAAAGCTGGTCTCAGTGCTCCAAACCTTGTGGCGGTGGTAAGTTTGTGTATGTGGAACAGATCAACCAGTTGCAAATTGCACTGGTTTAAAGCAGCTTCTTATTTTAAAAACAGAGAATCTCAGAACACAGGTTATGATTATCCCAATCAAAATGAGATGAGATCAGAATTCAGTTGCATTTGCTGCCTATTCTGATTTAAGGAACACTGATATGGTATATTTTTGTATTAAACACAGAGTAGAGCTATGAATGAACCAAGCAGGTTATATGGGTAAGAGCTTATGTTAGAAGAAAATGCTACTTTGAACTTGAGTCATTTTGTTTTCAAATGACTGATTTAGATTTAAAGCTTAATTCTAAGCTGGCTACCAGGTGCAAACATGTAGCAACTGGCGAAAGGACCCGCAACAAACGTGATGCAAAGACATGCAAGCACAAAAAAAAATCCTAAAGAAAAAGCTCGCACAAGGTAGACACACATCTATAGAGGCCTTCTACAGCCGTTCATTAGGGGGTGGTTCTAATGTAATATGTTCTCAGATTTCTGGACCTTTTACACTTCTTTAAGCTTTTACTTCCTCTTACTTATTTATAGGTATACAGTACACAAAATATGGATGCAGGAGGAAGAGTGATGGTCGTTTAGTCCATAGAAACTTTTGTGAAACCAGCAAAAAGCCCAAACCTATTCGCAAACGCTGCAATGTTCAAGAGTGCAACCAGCCCACGTAAGTGAATGTCGGTGACATCACAAACATGCAGTGGGAATTTATATAAATTTTCAAAATGTGAAATGAAACCCTTTTTTAAAACAATCTGTTTTTTTGATAGGTGGATAATGGAAGACTGGAGCCCATGCAGTAAGACCTGCGGGAAGGTCGGCTACCAGACCAGAGTGGTGCAGTGCATGCAGCCACTCAACAATGGCACCAGCCGGACTGTCCACAGTAAACACTGCACAGGCAATCGGCCAGAGATAAGGAGAGTGTGTAACTACACCGCATGCCCCTCTCAGTGGAGGACTGGGGCGTGGTCTGAGGTAAAAGAATATTAAAAATGTGGTCACTTTTAAATAAATGTTCTAAAAAGAGATAAAACCATTTGGATACAAAAGAGATTGGATAAAAATCGTTGGGCTTTTTTTTCCTATCTTGTAAAATTCCTTCCTTATTTGGTGTATTTGCATTTTTACTGTCATGTGAAGGTATTCAGCCCCCTTGACCTTTTTGACCTTTTGCCACATTTCAGGCCTCAAACATAAAGGTATAAAATTTTATTTCTTTGTGAAGAATCAACGAAAAGTTTGATCCAATCATGAAGTGGAACGAAATTTATTGGATATTTTAAACTTTTTCAGAAATAAAAAAAATGAAAAATTGAGTGTGCAATATTATTCAGCCACCTTGGGTTAACAGTGGTTAGGGCTTCAAGTCATTGGGCTCTGTCTCTAATGGTTTTGCACTTTGAAAGACTGCAATTTTCGCCCATTGTTTCTTGCAAAAAAAGCTGGAGCTCAGTGAAGTTGGATAGAGAGCGTTTGTGAACAGCAGGCTTCAGTTCTTCCCACAGATACTCGACTGGATTTAGGTCTGGACTTTGACTTGGCCATTCCATTGTAGATTATGTTTTATGTTTTGGATCATTGTCTTGTTGGAAGATTAATCTCCATACAAGTCTCAGGTCTCCAGAATGTTCCTGTATTTGGCTCCATCTTCCCTGTCCCTGCTGAAGAAAAGCAGGCCCAAACCATAATGCTGCCACCACCATGTCTGATAGTGGGGATGGTGTGTCCAAGGTGATGAGCTGTGTTGCTTTTGTGCCAAACACAATTTTTTTTAATTGATGCCAAAAAGTTTGATTTTGGTTTCATCTGACTAGAGCCCCTTCTTCCACATGTTTCCCGTGTCTCCCAGGTGGCTTGTGGCAAACTTTGAACATGAGTTTTTATGGATATCTTTTAGTAATGTCTTTCTTCCATAAAAAAAAAAAAAGCCAGATTTGTACAGTATACGACCGATTGTTGTCCTATGGACATTTGGCCATTTTTTTAAAGTTTGAAATATCCAATAAATGGTGTTTTACTTCATGATTGTGTCCCATTTTTGTTGATTCTTCACATAAAATTACAGTTTTATATCTCGATCTTTGAAGTCTGAAATGTGGAAAAAAAAAAAGAGGAAAGCAATGTTGACTTTAACTTTTTACTGAGATCATATATTTAAAAAAAATTGATAATACATTGAATTACCTTAATTTTAGAATAAACCCAACTGTCTGCTTATTCTTTTCGTTTTCGACTTTTGTTTGGCAGTGCTCAGTGACATGCGGCGAAGGGATTCAGGAAAGGCAGGTGGCCTGCAAGGCCAGCGACAGTACCTTGACAGAATGCGAGGGAGATAAGCCGGAAACAGTCATTATCTGCAAGCTAAGTCCATGTCCAGGTGAGATTCTCTAAAATTTTAACAAGAACATAGATTTGCCAAACTAAGACAAATTTTGGGGGGAACCATTTATTAAATAATGGAAGGGTTATTCCAAATGAGCAATCGGAAATACAGTGATTTCAAAAAAGTTTGGGCACCCCTATTAATCTTAATTATTTTTATTAATAAATATTTGGGTGTTTGCAACAGCTATTGCAGTTTCAGTTTCAGACACAGTAATATTTTTTTAAGTATTGAATTCAGGTTTATTGGACTAATAGAAAATGTGTGTGAAAATGTGGATCGACCAGGATACTTGCAACCTTCTCAGAGATATATATA
>NW_015151472.1:38717-47706 GCF_000732505.1 Cyprinodon variegatus | reverse complement strand
TATATATATTGTAAACATAGTAGAAGGGTTAATGTATTAATTAATTGACCTAATATTTTATCTCCCTGGAAACAATGTAGAGGTAGATAACTTTTACTAGCAGTGATATGAAATGCATTTCTCCGAATAGCATGCCAGACTTTACCTGTCGAGTAGAAACTTCACAACCAATGCATCAGTGGGAAGTCAGACCAGTGCTTTCAGTGTACGCCACCGCGTGAAAGAATCTCCCAAAAACACTCTAGTCTTGTTTCTTTCTAAGGTCTTTCTCTTCTTCTCATACACTTCATAGACGCTTTTTCTCCTACGATCCTCAGCCATTTTCAAAGAACCGTGGTGAGAAAGGTGAGCTTTAATCACTGATTGAAACCGAAGCTCACCACATTAAAGCTAGACAGCTAGCAGCGGACGAACATGTAGGACCACCTAATGTACAGTAAACATATCACCAGAATGATTGACATTTTGGAGGACCACTTATTTTGGTGATCCACCCGGAAAAGAAAATCCTCCACTATACCTTTAAATGCCTTGGCTGTAGCTACAGGTTACAAAAAACTCATCAGGCCATTTCTGAAACATTCAACTTTTCCTTTTTTTCTCATGGCCACTTCGTGTGTCTAAGGTGAAAAAGGCAGTGGAGGTGTATGAAAGTAAGCAAAGTAAAAAAAAAACGTTTAGTGCTGGAGTTTTAGTTTGCCCAGCTAAATTCTGGAAATTCAATCAGCACTCTTATTTTCTGGAAACCTTCTGTCCTTCCCTTGAGAGGCTCCTGTTATAGCGGGAGTGGTTTGTTTTTTATGATTTTCTATTTGTGTGATGACTCACTCCAGGAGCTCCAAACACTCCTAAATTTGCAATACACTTTGCAGGTGCAACTTCTAACAAGACATTTTAGGTTCTTCAACACAGATTTTCTCCAGTGATGACCAACTGCAGTTTACGTTTTATTGCCTGGCCTCAGGTTTTTCACAGAACACATCTCTTCTGGTTTTCCTAAAAATTGCAAAGGAATTTATTTATTACATTTTTGGCATGTTCAACAGTTTATCATTTATTTTGGTTTCACTTTGTTTTTTTTGTCCTGGTCTTATATCTACTGTCTTATTTTTAAAACTACAGATAATTCTACAATAAAGGATGAAGCTGCAATCCACGATGTTTCTCCACGATCTTCTAGTAAGTTGATTTGAAGTCTTTTCCAAAAATACAATCACTTTTATAAGCCTGCATATATATCAAGATGCAGTTTTAAAAAAAAAAATCCTTCATCGTTTCTAAAGCTCTACCTAGCTGATTAAACGTAACATTTCTCTGCAAGAATTGGCAAGTATAGCATTTAATAGGTGTGTTCAGGCAATCATTTTAGCAATCAATAATTATTCCGATTGGGAGCAGAGGCAATGTGTGTGAGAGATGTGTATTTTCCCTGCTGAAAACTTCTCAATTAGAGAATATAGGATTTCTACCATCCCAAGATAAAAAATATAAATCTTGCAATTAAAAATGTACACAAAGGGTAACATTCTAAACAATTAGGTTTACATGAAAAGCCAGTCTAAGGAGGATTTGTATTTCTTGTTTCTGAAAGGAAAAGTTAAAGTTTGCTGTTTAATCATTACTCCATTGCTCCAAATATTTTTCTTTAAATTGTGGAAAACAGTTTAACATGTATAGCTACATTAACCCAAAATGTCAAAACATCTGACAATGATGAAAGATTGCAATTTGTATTCTAGCTCTCACAGTTTTTACCACATACGTCATGTACAATTTAAAGTATATTAGCTTACAGTCGCTACAGGTGAATGCAGACAGCAGGAAATTCCTGAGGCCCTAGCCTTTGACAGCTTTCTCTTAAGTCGGGCATACACTGTGCGATTTTTTTTCAATCATTGCGCGCAGCTACAGCTCACACTGTACGACGAAACCCTGCAATTTCGTCATACAGTGAGTTCACAGCTCAAGATGTATGTGAAGCACGTACTTTGATGCGATCTACCTGCTCACATAGTACGTCTAAAAACCACGTCGGACTCAGCTACGCAGTGAGATGGAGCTACTCTGACTCGTCTATCTGTAAGCCAAATGAGTAGAAAAGGTATATGAAGCTCACTAGAGTGAAACATGCTGCCTTGGCAATTTGTGCAATTTTGTGATGAAAGCCCTAAAAAGCAAAGGCGACGAAGTATTTGGACAAAGACATGGCTGAGCAAACGTGACTACTACAATCTGTCAATTTTGCAGAAACAACTCCATTTCAGTCACACTCCCGGCCATGCTTCTGTGTTTACTTCTGAGAGGAAGAAGTAAAAGAAGAATGCTTGTTTACGCATGCCCACTGAGCAATTTGCGCACGATGACCTCATGATTCCTGATCGGGAGGTGGTCGTGAGAAGCTGATTGCCTCTCGTTACCCCCTGTATCCTAGACGACGCGTGACGCACGATCAGGCTGAAAGTCGGCCCGATCGGAAAATTCTCGCACGACTGGAAAGTCTCCCCAAAAAGGGCAAAAAAATTGCACAGTGTACGCCCGTCTTTTCGATTTCCACTGCTACCACAGAGTGGTAGCGTAACTAGCTTAGCTCAGGGTTTGCTCCCTTTAGATATGCAGATGCAGCTGGCTGAGATTTAGTTTAGTACAGATAGAGCTTTGATGACTGACAGACAATTACATGAAGCAAGAAGTAGCCAGGTTTAACATATTAAGAACTCAATACCTAAAGAACATTAATTTAAATAGACACCAGGACAGCAGAGGGTTTAGTGGCAGAGGGTTGTGGTAAGTGTGGAAAGGGAATAGCACTATTTGATATGCAAGTGCCAATAAGGGATAAGTAGCCAATTTGATTCTTTGTTTGGTATGGAACAGATGGTGTCCCCTTGGGTAAAAACTGGCTGATAGTAAGGTTTTTAGAGCCAGGACATGATTATATGATAATTTTGTGATTGCGTAGCCCCAAGCAACTGCCTGTGAGCTTTGGAGGGAAAGGTGAGGGAAATCAAACGGACCCAGCTGTCTCAAAGAGTTTTTCACCGTAGGCAGGGTGAAACACTGGTGTGGAGGAGGATGTAAGGATGGTTCAATTGGGGGAACAGAAAATGAATGAGTCACCATGCTGTTCAGAGTTGAGTCAGACTATAATGAGTCTCGGAAATTAATGTCTGAACAAGCTGAATTTATTAACTTATTTGGTACTTCTAATTTTAGTTAAAACTAGCTATGGAGTGGAACTGCTGCATCCTGTGACTCACAGTGGCATCTGCTGCTGTTAGCTCACAACAGTTAAAGTTAACCTTGAAAACCTACCAGCTAACCACTAGAGATAACAGCTGAAGCTAGTTTTACTAAGCTAACCCACTTAACATGCAGAAAATGTTTCCAAAGAATAATTCTCCATGAAGCACTTTCTGGAAAGGACACGCACCCACTCTGATACTGTACGAATCAGTCACTGATTATACAGCTAAAAGTTTTAAAGTTTGTCTGATCTTTAGTTGTTTTAACTGGTCAGGAGCATGAAAGGCTGATAAAGTTTTAAGATTAGCATGCTTAATGTCACCACTAATGCCATGCTTACTGTCCATTATAAAGGTAAAGAAACTGCAGCCAATGGTCTTTAAACAACACACTTAATGTGAACTTGACATGCGTGTTCAAACACCCAGAGGAAATGGCAGCGGTGATGGCCTCAGGTGCTGAAGTAAAGCAGAAGGGTCAGATAAGGAGTAATGAATTGTACCCAAAGTGGTAAAGGTATTGGGCTCGGCCAATAGGGCAACTGGATTGACAATGGAGAAAGGTCTGGGAATGGTGAATGCCTAGGAGATGAGGAACAGTGTCCTCAGCGTGTTCAGCCAATGGATTGGCTGATTTAAAGATAAATTTTACATATGAGAGAACAACTAGTTGTGACAATGGAGGGGAAAAGGAATAGGAAAAGAAAAGGAAAATTTAACATAAGGGCAAGGTTGGAGAGTTAAATGGTAACATAGAACATTGATGTCCCTGTAGCATGGATGGGAGAGGGATTGGGGCATACTGCCAGGCTGGCATACTGCCAGGCTGGCACTTCTTAGGACAGTGCAGAAAGCAGAACTGAAAAAAGCATAAACATGGCTGTCTCTTCATAATCAAAATCAGCCAGATTGAGGAGCATACTATCATATGCACTTTGGCTGGAAAGGTGAGGGTGTAGAGTGGCACTACAGAGCATGGGCACAATCACACAGTTCCATTTCTAATTTTAAGATTTCCATCCAGAAAAATCTGAAGCAAATGTTTCCATCTGCATCTTCCTGTACTGGCCAACTGATTTGTAGGGGTTGCCAGCAGGGTGTAACTCCTGGAAAAAAAGGTCAAGTTTTGTTTGTTTTTTTAATTTTCAGTTCTCTGATCAATTGAGAGAAAATTTTAGTGCAGGAGAACATGGGAAGGGCTGATGGTGCTGTAGCACCTGTGGTTGTACAGAGAAGTAATGATACATTCATGTCTTTACAGTGCATTAATCTCTAATAGGTTAGATTCAAACAGAAAATGTTGCAAATTTAAATCAATTGTACTTTCTATAAGAAAAATAGGTTTGGTAAAGGGTTCTGTATCCTCTACATAATTAACACTGAGTGATTTAAAACTTCTTATAGAGCTCACTTTTTGAACTGAGCTTTAGCATCCTTTAGCATCCTTTAGCATACACCTGAAATAGGGTCGCACAAAAGAGCAGCTATTTCCAATTAAAACATACTTAAGGACAATGAACAAGTTCAAATCACAAAAGTAGAAATGGATCAACTTAGCTGTAATGCATTCAGTGTAAAGTCTTATTCTTGTTTAAGTGTCTGTTATCATCACTGATTTAGAAAATAGCAGCGTTTGAGTCCTGTTTTCTCAGTGACACTATACATCCGTGTGTTCTGTTAGAGTAAACCAGTGTTTATTTGTAATTCAGGAAGGATGGAACTTTTAACTTGAACTCTCGCTGAATACAGTATCCTGTCACCAGCTGAATTATTGTGCATCTCTTACATAAAAAGTTTTGCTTTGTAATGTTTTTTTTTGTTTTTTTTTCTGTTACTAGATGAGCCATGTTTGGGGGATAAATCAATTTTCTGTCAAATGGAAGTTTTGGCCCGTTACTGTTCCATCCCTGGATACTATAAGCTTTGTTGTGAGTCATGCAACAAAAAGGAAAGCTTCGCAACACACGTTCCTGACTCCAGGTCCAAGACTGGGCCAGAGACTTCCACACGGTCTCATTCTGCCTCAGCCAAGAAATTGTGGCTGGCAACCACCACTCAGGGCCTGCCGCAAACCACTAAAGCCATGAGACAACGATTGTTCTCCACCACCCCCGTGCCAAACACGGCTGACACTGCTAAGGTTCTTCCACCAACAGATGCTACTCTGTACCCACACCCCACCAGCGACTCCTTTCCAAATGAAGAGAGGAGAGATTCCCATGCGGATACTCATCTACCTCCAGGGCCACCACAGCCCACACCAGACTTAAGTAGAGGTGTTTTGAAAAGGCACAGTCTTAAGAGTACTTTAGGCCCTGTTGCCATTAGGTCTAAAAAGGACAATTTAGGATCAGAGAGGGACTCGAATCACAGAACCCCATCGGCTCTGCCATGAACAGTGAGCAATGCTGTGAGTGTAAGTGTACTGATCTGAAGAATCAGCTCACTTCTTCTCTCCCTTTGTTTTTTAACATGTTTTTCTCCATGCCAGTGAACCCTAACAAGCCCAGTGGTGGTTACCTCATCAAAACCTCAGAGCAAAACGTGTGTAGCCTCTGCACACACTCTGCCCTCTGGTCATAAAATATGAAGCAGAAGAAAAACAATGTCAAAACAGCGGTGCTGTAAACTAATCAGACTACAGGGCGTGTTCAAAATGTGATGACTGCATAGCTACATTCATGTTTTAATCTGTGCACAGATGTGTAAGCCTCTTTTTTTCAAGTGCTTTAGAACTACTATTGAACTTGGATTGTGAAAATGTTGGTGCATGTGCCCACCATACTTTCATTAGTGTGCCACCAGAATAATTATTAACCTTTTTCAAAAGAGAATTATAAGGATTACACCAAGAGAAATATAATTATCTCATCATGTGCCAATTAATCTTTAAAGTGTGCTTTATTGTTTTTTGGCTGGTTTTCTACTGCTCAGTTTAATCTAATAATTGATTCCCCTAAGGATGCACCATGAAAAGCTTTCTTTTTTGCTTGGCAGCCAATATGGATTTTAACTAATTAAAGTCTCTTTGCTAGGGATGCAATTTAATTATCAATTTTCCTAATAGAATTTGAATATTTACTTGGAGGTCAGATTAGTATGACATCATGCGTCAGTTGATCTAGCCTTAGCTTGGAAACCCTGAGTTTTCAGTTTCATAAAGCTGCAGTTTAATCAACTCTAAGTAGGTTCACTCAGAGTTGAACACTGGCGTATCAATTATGAAACGTCATTATTAGTGGAGTCCTGATTCAAGGAGTCACCATGACTACAGAAAACAGGAGGTGCCTATTTCACCCCACTGGAACTAGTTTTATGCAGAAATGAAAGTAATAAATGGAGAATGCATGTGAAAGACAGAGCAACGGCACTTGATCTGCAAAGGAAGGGTAAATGATGAAGGAGAAGATTGCTTCTTGAGTTGATGCATATGATTATATAAAGTCTTCTAAGTAGAATGTTTTTACATTTATTAAAAATACTCTCCTCTCAGTTGTCCCATTTGTAGATAACTAAAATAAGATTCTCCCTGGTCAAAATCACCTAGTTGGACCTGTAACAATATAGTTTCTAAATTACATTTTTGCCATCGAAAACTGAATTTCATAAAGTACAAAATACAAAATGGGAATTCAATTCGGTTCAGTTTAATTATATATCGCCAATTCACAACACATGTCATCTCAAGGTACTTTACAGTTCAACAGATCATACAGTGATCTGGATGAGCTAAGGATCTAAGGAAAACCAGTTGATTAAACTAACAGATTCTGCAGAGTTTTTCTAGGTGACCAAAAACTTATTTTCCACCATAATTTACAAATAAATTCTGATCATTTTTTTTTTCTCATTTTGTCTGTTATAGTTGAAGTGTACTTACAATGAAATTACAGACCTCTCTCCTTATTCTAAGTAGGGGAACGTGCACAATCAGTCAGTGGCTGACTAGTTAGTTTTTGGCCCCACTGTATATATATATATATATATATATATACTGCTAATAGTAATCATTAGTCGCAGGTCATATTACTGAGAAAACAGATATAAGAAATGGCCAGATGAAGAATAACTGAAAAGGTCAGATTCTGTTTGGTCACTTCCTCGTTTGCATCTTTTAGTTATAGACATGAAAAGGGACGAGTAAGCACAGCAAGAACCAATGGAAGTCATAAAATAAAAACATAATTCTTTATGGGATTCGGAAGGTTTGACAGAAGATTTTTGCACACAAGTAATACATTCCCTTAAGTATTTCTAATCTTACAGTACTCATATGTTTAAATGAAAAAACAGCGAATAAAACATGTGGAGATATTTGTTGCTTGTTGTTGCCGTTGTTCTCCTAATTCTGCACAAACCAGTAATATCTCTACTTGGATAACTAAAGAGTAGAACTATTTTTCTGTCTCACTACAGAAAACAAATATTTTCAAGGCTCTGAAGACACTAAATAACAGTATCTTACACAGGGTTAGAAGACAGTGTCTTTTTGAAAATTTACACTACACTGAAAAAAATAATGCAACCATTTTTGGCATTTACTTAATCATATTTAGTTACTTTAACACAATTGTTTCATGTTAGCAGGGTAGGACATGTAACAAGTCTGTTGCAGTAACTAAATATGATTAAGTAAATGCCAAAAATGGTTGCATTATTTTTTTCAGTGTAATGTCATACCTATCAATTTGTATTATAAAACAGCACATGTGCTCTCATCTAAAGCTAAATGTTAGCCACAATAAAGCTTATGTGAGGTGAAATTTGAGCTTCAATAAGATGATGAAAACACCTTATTTAAGCCAAGAGACAATTTAAAAACAATGGGATAATTATAATGGCTGTAATTTCCGGTGGCATACTATAGATTTTATGGTCTGCACTCCTGGTGCTCTTTTTTATAATTATTAATATTTTACAAGCCTAACTTAATGGTGATTTACTCCTAACTGATGCAAAATCATGACTTTTTTTAAGCCAACCCCAATGTACTGTAGCATGCCTCTGTCTGTCGTCATGGGACTTAATGCTTTAAAGACTAACAAAACAAAAAAGAAAAAAAAAAAACTCTAAAAAGAACATGTTATGATATTTTTGTAACTTCTTCCATTTTCAGATTTTGTACATAGTGTAAATTACAAGTTAGAAATGTTTGGAATTGGAAAGGATAGCCCACGCTACAGGTTTACGGACTGCAGCTGGAAATACTGCTACATGACTCCTGCTCTCTAGTTAACACCTTTACTATGTTTATTGTATAGTTCCTGTATATACATGAATGAGAGCTTTAAGTGTTAATATTTATTGAATTTCTAAGTGGTAAAGTGAAAAAAAGTAAAATTCACTTTGAAAACAAAAAGCAATGTTTTTTTTATTTCACTATGTTCTCTTTTCTCTTTTTTGTATGTATGCAGCTTTGTAAAAGTAAAACCCCTACCTCTTCACAGACAAGAAACAAATGTACTGCAGAATGATACTATCAAGTTCATCCATCTTTTGCCACTTATTTCATCACGGTCGCAGTGAACTGTTCCTAGTGCAAAGGATAAAAGAGAGCCCATAGTAAGAGAAACAGGACTACACTGAAAAACAGTCCGAGCTCCAACATCTATAAACAAAGGTGTTGATAGCTGCAGTCCAGCTGATATTTCTCTCCAGTACGGTTAACAGCAACAACAGACCAGATGAAGCTTCTATGATGAGAAAAAGCAGGATAAGTTAAGCCAAGTTTACACTTTGCAATTTTT
>NW_015151472.1:11590-38421 GCF_000732505.1 Cyprinodon variegatus | reverse complement strand
ATTCTATCTTTACTCTCCCACTCAGAAGTTTTTGTTAGTTAAACCTCTAAAGCTGGGCATACACTGTGCAATTTTTTTCAATTGTTGCATGCAGCTACAACTTTTGCTGTACAACGAAACCCTGCGGTTTTGCTGCACAGTGTGAGAACATACATTGTGAGCTGTGAACTCACACTGTGCAACAAAACCGCAGGGTTTCGTTGTACAGCAAAAGTTGTAGCTGCATGCAACAATTGAAAAAAATTGCACAGTGTATGCCCAGCTTTAGAGGTTTAACTAACAAAAACTTCTGAGTGGGAGAGTAAAGATAGAATGAAGCAGAATGAGGAATAGTGATCCATATGTCCTCCAGCAGTCTAAGCCTGTAGCAGCTTAGCTATACATAGCTCATTATAACCTCAGTCACTACAACTATAAGCTTTATCAAAAAAGACACTTTTAAGCCTAGTCCTAAAGTAGACAGGGTGTCTGCCTCACTGACTAAAAGTGGTAGTTGGCTCTACAGGAGAGGAGCCTGATAACTAAAACATCTACCTTCCACTCTAATGCACTACAGTACAACTAATGTCCCTCAGAACCACCCTAATTGGTAAAAAGAAATCCACTGTAGCTTAAGTTATTCCAATAGAAATACTGTTTGTTAGAGAGCAAGCTGCATCATTGAGGTCATACAGGTCAGGGATAAAGCTGAGAAGTTTAAAATAAGGTTATAAACCAATGTTATATGTTTTTTATGTAAAACAAAGCTCCAATGAGTTTGTCATATGAATATTGGAAGTACAACTAAAAACTAAGACATAGAAAGCCAGTTAAAAAGGAAGCTTTTTCTAGGAAATTTGTCATAGAAAGAGGAAAACAGCTGAGGAAGCCACAGAAATCCACAGCTCAGATAAAATAATCTGTTGGCAGGACAAATAAAAGTTAGATGCTTCAGAAACCTGGCTTTAACAGAAAAGTAACACGAAGAAGACAATGTTAGAAGAAAACTCGTAAAGTATTTTATTTTTAATTTATCACAAGCTTAGTAGAAGACTAACATTTGGCAGGTGAGAGCTAAGCTTGTTTTTGCTCTACTTCAAAGCATATATATATAGAGAGAAAAGAAAAACTAGCTTTGTTTACACTGTGCAATAATTGGCTGTGTTGAATGAACCTTTTTTTTCATGAAAGAAATCTCCCATCTTGAACTAAAATAGTGGCCGGGGGCCGTTCAGGGTGGCACCTAAACCTGCAATCAATTTAGCGTTTCCTAGACCAAAAAAAAATCACTCATAAATATGAATTGTGGAAAATGTTCTGGGAAAATTCTAGAGTGTGAGTGCTGCTGCAATCAACATCTAATTCTTTCCTCTTCTATGACATCAGTAGTTCTATTATGGCCTCCTTTCTCTTATTCTCCTTTCTATTTTTGCAGCATCCGTCTCTAATAATAATAACATGTAACTTTCAGTACATTTATTGATGGCCTGATGTGTTTGTCAGCTCTATTGGACACGTTTCTCTTACAGCAGCAAATCTTTCAGTTTGTCGTCCTCCATCGTACAGCGTGACAACTGTTATCAAAACATGGTTTAGTGTCTGCATGTGTAAACTGTTTAGGAATGGTCACCTAAAAGCATTGAAGCTCCAATTGCAGGAAAACATGGTTCTAGAAAAGCGTAAAACACTTTCACGCTTATGCTCCTTGTGTTCTCCTGCCATATAAAACTATAATGTGGTAGGTGAGAAAATGTAAAAAAGTTTGAGTAAAGTCTGAATTGAAACACAGCTGCTTCTTTAAAATTGAAAACACAAAAGCCTACAATGCTAGCTAATTTCATTCTGAATCAATTAATGCAGATCTTGGCTGCTAAATTAGATAACTGCTGTAAAGTTTTCCTTTTATTGTGTTTTTAGAATACAAGTAAAAACAAGGAAGACAACAAATGCGCTTTTAATCACTTTATTACAGTAGGTCTACCCATTCATTTGTAGTGTGTCATGTATCAAGAGACAAGTTTAGACTCTTAAACAGGAGATATCTTTGAGGTTTAGTTGGCATAATCTAACATTCATTCCTATTTTAATCCTACTCCCACCTGCCAGGCTGGTTCTCCCGTCTGTTAGCTCTTCGTCAAACTGCTCATTTCCTCCAGGCAGCATTTCTGTTCAACAAGGTAGCAGTTTGCCATACAGTCATTCTGTCACTATGCCAAACTTTATTTTAACAAGGACAAGGTGCTGCTGCAGTCGTACAGTCATGAAGACTCAGTCATCTTAGGCTGAGATGTTTTCGGAGGTGTTTTGTGAAATCCAGCTGCGCTCGAGGCAAACCCTGATTGACAATGGACTTCGGTAGCCACCCCTGTGGAAAAACAGAAAATAACTGTGTTTAGGCAAGTGCATAGGTTTTCTTAGAACCATCTAAGCTATACAATTTAAATCAGCTTTGCTCTACTGTAGATGGTAACCAACAATGGCCTAACAATATGCTCCTGTGCAGAAGGAATATGGACAAAGTAAAACAATAATATTGCATTATACTGTGCTTTGCAGACTTTAATATATTTTGTCAAGATCATATAAGAAAAAAGTTCAAAGTTTTTTTAAAAGGTGTTAACATAAAAGAGTTTAAAAAAAATATGATGTAAATTTTTCCATACTTCAGCTACCGCAGAGAGTATTGGTCTGTCTACCAGCTTTGCACATAAGACTGAACATTATTCCTCTTGGCAACAAGGATGATGTTAAATTGTGAATTCTAAACCATCTATAACACCCGTGGCTGTAGAGCAGAGGTCAGAGCCCTGTGTGAGATTCAGCCTTTATCTCAGTTTAATTGTTAAGCTGCCTTTTTCTTTCATGATTATTATCAGACATTTATCTCCATCTGTTTTTACATGACTTAGGAAATTTTTCCTTCCCTTAGTGAACAAAAACATCCCCACAGCTTGATGCTGCCACCATATTTCATCCTTGGGACGCTACACTTATAAGTTTTTATATTTCCTCACAAATAGCCCTTGCATACAGGAACAAAAGTTATTTTTCATTTTGGTGTCACTTGACCAGTCTTCAATGCATCTAAAACTGCTAACAGGATATCATAAAGCTCTCTTCAACTGGAGCTTTCTTGTTCCCCCTCTTCAATAGCGGTGCTCTGATAAATGGTCAAAGTTTTAATGACATTTGAATCTAAACCAGTTTTGCTCCTGGAGATGGAAAATAGACAGTAAGAGTATATACTGTACTTATGGGGGAAAAAAATAAGATCTGCCTCTTTAGTTTCCTAAAGCAGAGGGCCACCATTATGCAAGTTATCCCCAAATCATGCAGGCATTTTAAGAAAACAGTAGCACCTGACTGAGTATAGTCCTTAAACAACTAGTTAGTGCAATTCTTATAATCCAAATAAATTTAGAAATATACTTAGACAAAGTTTATTTCATTTTCATTTTGTACAGCTATCATGACATTTCTATTTCTTAAAGTGCAATAGTGATCAAATGTAAACGAACACTTACATACACCAGTTTGTATTTCTATCTACATTAAGACTTTACATCATTGTAGTTACTACCTTTAAGCCCAACCCTGGCATATACCTAAACCTTTAACAGAAAATTCCTAACCCTAATCTTAACCTACAGTTAATTCACACCATACCTCTAAACTGAATAACATTAGGACCAGCCTTTGGTCCCTACAAAAACTGTTGGTCCTCAAAAGGTTGGTAAATATATGCGGAAACTGTCCTAAATAGGTGACATAAAGAAGCATGCTAAAAGCTGCATAAATAAAGCCTCCTTATATAAAAGTATAGAAATATGAAAGTTTACCTTTACATCCATGTTAAGGAGCCATGTAAAGCTACATTTTGTTGTGTCCTCATCCAGTGCTTTAATAACGATGCAGGTTGGTCCATCCTCAGCTCTGCATCAGATAAAAAAAATAATTTAGCAAATCAACACAATGGAAGGACACTTGTGACAAATGTTCATATATTTTATTTTTCTTCTATATACTGCATTGTTTTAACCTTTGTGTATTAAGCAAACAGGCAAATAGTTACTTTAAGATCTTTTTTTAAAGACGTTGTGCAGCATCTATGTTGATTTATGTCCACATAAATTTGCTTCTTGTGACATTCTCTTAATCTCAGACACATTTTATCATAACCTTAAATAAATTACAGTTTACATAAGTATAATTATTGGAAAAAAGAAACAAGATTACACCAACCAAATAACACCATTACAGAATAACTCCTCCCAACACAAATAGTTTCTTTTTGTAATGCTTATTACAATTCTTACATTTCCCTTTTACATACTAAACTTAATAGTTAAAATCTCTAATAAAACACCCTTTTCAAACACTGACACTGATATAAAATGTATTATAATATGAGGTATTTTACCTGATCGACTCAAAAACACTTTAAAATTAGCATCAGAAAGAACATGCTTTAATTTGTTTTACAAAGAAACATAAACTATGCCATGGATTTGTATTTATTTAAATATGCTTTGATCTAACCAATGAGTATTAATATTTTAGGATGAACGCTCACCAAAGTCTCAACTGTTTTGGATCCTCTAAAAGGTTTTCCTCCAGAATCATGCCAGTGTTAACAATCTTTTCTGTGTGTTTAGGTGTTCATTCCCACCACATATTTAATGTAGAGCAAAAAATATTAAATCTGGTCTCATCTGAGCAAGCGGTCTTCAATATCTTAGCTTTTATGTAGGTATGTCAGTTTAAAAGAGAATGAAAAAAAAAATCTTTGAACTTTGGGAAAAGGACCTTTTAATTATACACAGCCTTGTGTGGTTTGATGGAAAATGGGAGGCGTTTAATGAACATGCATGCACTTGCATTGCACTGTATCTTTCACGTCTGCACATAATTTTAGGTCTATAAATTTGATTTTAACAGCAGATTTTTTTTTTTTCGTTGTTGTTGCAATCTCCTTACATTGCCAACTGAGAGGAAAAATATTCACCTATTAAACTTCTAATAGAGCTATTTAGAAAGCATCCACACTGCATAATTGGGGTTTTGAGTTTGGCTTGATTACAACATACCTCACAAATCTAGGCTGAGGCGGGAATGACTCCAGCTGAATTGCTGCTCCTCCGAGATAAACACAGGATTTTTGTTTGCAGCTGTGTCTGACGCTCAGGAAATCCCTTTGGCCAATCAGATTCCCTGTTGTCTCAGCTGAAACCTCATGAGTCACGATTGTTTCAGGTCCGGCTCGTTTTAGAACCTGCAACCAGACAAAAAAGGAATAAGAGCCACATAAAAATTTTGGAAACGTAAACTTTAACCTATCACACTCACATTACTCTAATGAAACATTAATATCAGTTGTCAGCAGAAATTAGCAGATCATTTGTAATCTCAGTAAAATAGATCATAATCTAAACCTATGTTTATTTTAGTAATTTCAATGAAAATGTGAAATGTTATGAAATTGTGTTGAAAACCCCTGACTTGAGTTGTGCAGCAGATAGTCAAGGACATCGTCATAAAAAAAAGGATAACCCATGCTGGTGGTTGGGAAGGTCATGGACTCAAGCTACAGTCGGTGCTTAAAATTTCAGTTTCAACCGTCATTGTCCTGTGTTGAGCCACTCCTGAGCACAAGGTGAGAATACCATTTTAACAGGACAAAGAAGAAAAAGGTTGTTGTTGACCCCCAAAAAAGTTTTTCTCTAAGGCCTGATCTTTAAAAGGTTGTTGAATATGTATTGACTTTATTTGGTCTTGGGAAGCAGATTTTTTTAAAAGGTGCAAAAGGATTTGCACATCAAATCAGCAGGTAGGCTCTGCAAACCTTTTTTATTTTTTTTTGCGTGCGTGCCATCATTTATATGCAGATCATATTCTAATGACCAAACCGCACAAATGTATAGCTGGGTGAAGTGTAAATATTAAAATTTACCATGTGCAAAGGAATTTGTCAAATATGACATTACTTTTTTTTTTTTTAGCTTGTTTGAAAATGTAATGCATACTCATACAGATTATTGAAGTCAATGTGACCACGAAGGAGATACTGGTTCAGTACTGGTACAGTACTGGAAGAATGCCTGAATAATATCAAGGGATAAAAAAAATCTTCTGAGGAGTAAAGTAAATATTAATGCAGTTTTATTAAGCACCTTGAGATACGCAACCAATGTGCAATAAATGATATTCAATATTTTCCTTATTATCATTTTTTAAATGATTATCATCATTATTGCCTCCAAATACATGGCTTAGAACCTTGTCTTTCTTTTAGGGGCACTCTTACTCTGTCTACTGGGGTCTGTTTTAACTTGACTAAACTTAAGTAGAACCTACAGTCTGCTCATTTCAATAGGGAAGAATTAAACCATTTGCACATCTTAACGTTTGCAGAAATTATCTCACAGCACACCTAAAGAAAACTGAAAATAATAATTGCATGTGCAATTTAGTTCCCTTTAAAATCTGTAAGGATAAGGTCATAATATGGTAGTCAAGGACCCAAATTGAAGAAGTTTGAGTGGAGAGACCCAAAATCCAACTTTTCTGGGGTCCAGTGTGATGTTTCATCTGATCTCGGCACGGTTTTAAAAGAGTAGTGTAAATGGGGCTTATGAAATACTATTAAAATGGACATAAAAGACACCAGATCCAACAATGCAGACTAACCGACAGCAGCTAATAAAGCAACCTGGGCTTCCATTACAGACCCACAGACTGTCCCTGAAGCCAATTAGCATTAGTGTAGAAACTCATGCAAAAGGAACTAGAAAAAGAATTCAGCACATGTACATTGATCAATATTTTTCTCTCAAGAAATCCTTCTCTATTCTAGCAAATATTAACATTTTATGACACAATGATTTTCATGACCTCTTAGCTTTAATAATCGTAATTCACAGATATAAATGCTTGATGTATAACAAACATATTGTGCAATGCACTGGTATAATTTCATTGATTTGAACTACAAATCAAATTGCAAGGAATAAGTTAACTTTTTCAGGACGATTTAATTAGCTGGAATGCAGCTGTTTACCAGCATGATAAAAAAAAAAAAAAACAGAAAATTCCAGCAAGTCTACTAAGTGGGAGATTTTATAAGTCTCAGCTCTGCAACTTATTAAAAATGCATTATGAACCGCAGAGTCCTTTAGTTATTTAATGATATTCAGCTCACTTTGATATGCTGCACGCTTGGGTTCCACTTGTGCATGTCTTCAACTCTGATAAACAGGAGGTCATAGAGATCATCCACGCTGGCTTCCAAAACTGCCTCGAGCCTGAAGACCTTCCCGGCCCCCGGTATCACTTTACTGCAAATGACGTCGCCATTGCTCTGAACAGGAAAAAAAAACATTCTATAAAAGTCCTTAAAGCACAGCTAACTTGATAAAGAGTGTCAAGGAGAATTGCATGCTTTGTATTTAGATTTTACCTCTTTGATCTCAACCCTCCATCCTTCTCTGTCCTCCAACATGTTTACCGCCTTCCTGAGTGCATCTTTGCCTTGTTGTATGTAAAACAGGTGATCTTCACTCACCGCCACTTCTGTTTTGGGCTCTGCAAGCAGCTTATGTAAGCCACAATTTACAGTTAATTTTTTTTGGATAGAAAAGAACTGTATTTAAATACCAGCAAGTTTCCCCAAGTGATGTTGGATGTGCGTCCAAGGCTTCATGTGTGAGATCTCCTGGCCTATCACTGCTACAGCTGTGCGCTGAAGCCCTGCACGTAGGAATAGGATTAAAAAAGATCTCAATTAGAAAACTGCACCTGAATTAAGCAAAGAAAGACTTTTTCTCTCTGATGTTTCTTTGTTTTACCTGTCATGCTCCTGAGATGTGGGTAGGATATTCCACAGCAGAGCTTCACGACCGCAGGCAGCATGTTGTCTGTCTTTGCAAGAGACAGCAAAGTATATTAGGAGTTGCTCCCATTTTTATATGGCTAATGAAGGACACTGCAAAGAGATAAGAGCAAGAGAGAGAAAAAAGGACATGTTCTGGATTCTATCCTGAAGGCCGTGCTTGACAAGTTCTTTTTTTTTTACCAAAACAGATGATTGACTTCAAGGTGGGAAGGAGAAACTGTTCTAAAGACACAATATGAACGGATTTATTGAGAAAAAATATTGATATTATAAAAAGAGTAGGTTCCTGAAAGTGATAGTCTTGAAATAAAATCAAATTAGCATTAGAAATGATTGAATGCTGCAATCACAGCAGCAACAAAATAAATGATTAATGCCATTATTTTTCATTAATATGCCTTCTTGATAGCTTAGCAAAAATTATGTATAATTTGGATATGCTGAGACACTGTGGTTTGTGTCTTACTGCTATTTGCAGAAACCAAACAGAATATTTTTTTGCTGAAAAAAAAAGTTTAGGAGTTGAAAACAGTTTGATATTATTTTAATGGAGCAAACTGGAGAATTTGTAAAAAGTCATGGATGGGGTATGAAGTTTCGGCTAAAAATGTTCCACAGTTTAAGTCACATTTTACATTTCAATACATTGTGTGAAACTATAAAAAAATAGGAAACAATTACCTTTTGGGATTAACACCATGACACCATTTAAATCCCATTTCTTCGTGTAAAAAGCCTGGTTAAGAGAGCATTAAGCACCATATGCTAAGGAGCAGCAAAGGTAAGATAATTCCTTACACACTTCACAATTCCAGCGTTGTCTTTTATGAAAAAAAAAAAGTGTCAATAAGAAGAATAAAAATTTTAAGGGAAACCAATAGCATATCTGAAATAGAATTTAACATTATCAATGAGACTAAAACTTAATTGTTTTACCTAAGCTGTGCAGCATCATGTCTGGGGAGGCTTTTCTTAAATCTTGAAATTTGACCTAATCAACAGAATAGCCCAGGGCACATGGTGTGATTGGGGAAGCTGCATAGATTCAAAACTCAAGCTTGGAGAAGACCTGGAGTCAAAAATCTGATCAAATCCATACAAAGCTATCTATAAATGTGTCCATTGAGTATGAACCTCCAGAGATCAGTCTCTAGTTTTTCTCAAATAATGGAAGGTGCACAGAAAGGTAGAAATGAAGCATAATATGAGCATTTGTTGGAATGTCAGAATCCAGTCCTTGAGGGATGGTGGCTGCACCTTAGAGATGCGTCTGCTCTAGCTGGCTTGCTCGGACTCTCTTGCAAGTCCAAGCAAGCCAGCTGCTCGATGCTCGTAGGAAAAATGTAAATGGCGCTGAACAATGGTGAATATAAGTGCAGTTAAATACAATGCAAGTATGTGAATAATAGTCCCGTCTGAAATAAATGAAAATAGATGCTTTTGATGGTTTTTGAATCAGACATGTGGCGGGTAATGTTTGGTTTATTGAAAGGTTTTTCTCTTTCCCTGTTCAAATGGGTTTGGCTGACATTGAAGCACTGATTCTAATATCTCTGGAGTGTGAGGACTATAAATCTGAGGCTCCTCGAAAATTAGCAACCAAAAGAGTAGTGAAAAGTTCAATATTCATTCTTTAACTGCTTTTTTTGTCAACTGTCACCATTGCTAGGCGACAGAGCATACAGTACGTGCGGTAAAAGTCGAAGAAGGCTGGACCTGTTTAATTCCATAGCTAAAACTCTTCCAGCCTCCTTATTTTCACTGACCTTGAAGGACCTGGTCCAGGTAGACTGGATAGTTGGAGGATGCTCTGAAATTCAGCTGAGGAGGTTATTAAGCCATTTGAATCAGGTGAGTTGTACCAAGATTCATGTGTTTCCCTTAAGGACTTGAGTTTGACATCCCCTGCTTATATAATATCTATAAAAAAAATGTATAGATGTAACTGTTTGCATTCATTTAATTTTTCTGCTACTGAAAAAAAGTCATTTGAATCCTTAAAAAAGTTTGAATGAGGACTTTGTTCCTGTGATTCTCTCAATTTCAGTTTTATTTATTTAGGTCATTTTCATCAACAGGAAACTAAACTCTTCTCTGCAATCAAGGCTAATATCCTACAAACTACAAAGAAATAGTCTAGATTCAGCTTCCTCTTCTCATACAGGAATAGAAATGATTCCATTCCTATAGTCAATCTTTCAGCATGCGTTACATTTGCAAAGTTTCTTCCTCCTGCTTGTGCATCTGTGTGTATTATTGCTGTATCTGTGAAAATATTTGATAAAGAGCCCAGTGCAGCCCTGTCGTCTCAATGCTGTCTTGCTGATTCGTTGCTCACAGAGCGCCAGAAACCAGCTCTCTCTTATCACCAAGAGCCAACAGGTGTCCTTGTTAGAAGGATTCCTGACGTAAATGATAAACTTCACCTGCTGACAAGGCAATGCGGGTATTAAATTTGTTTTTTATATACAAGGTTCATAACACATAAAAAATAAATCTAACTCAATAAAAACCGGAAAAAATTGACAGAATTCAGGTAAAAGGAACATCTCTACAGGATGATGACTCAGAACTATTAGAGGTAAAGTGGATTTGTGCTTCAGTAAAGACTAATGGTTAGTTTCCATGAATCACAATCTACTTCCATTATTTCTATGCAGTCCTATGTAGAAGTATTCATCTTTGTCTTCTTAAAAAAGAAGTGTTTTTCACTGAAATTTAACTGATAAAAGACCCAGTTTAAAAATGATGTCACTAGTTAAATCTAACCAAGGCCTATGAATGTGTACCCATGGCAGCATAGCCAATATAGGCTCAGATCTATCATATTAGAAAGGACCAAAGCTGAAAGTTGTGAAAAGCAATCTGACACCTTATAGCAAGACTGGAGCACAAGGCTTGTGGTGAATATTAAAAAAAAATCATTGGATGCTTCGGTGAAGAGAAAACCAGAGAGGGAGAGAGAGGAAAAATTTTTCAAATATTGGGAGACTCTGGAGACAAATAGTGGACAAATTTGAGATTTCCCCTGAAGCTGAGCTCCGTACCAGTTGAACCTCACATGTTTCTTCCTTTAAATCACCAGGGAAACCAACAGGAGCCTTGATTGAGGCTTTAAACTCCCAGAGTGACGCAACTGAGAGTTAATGTACCCAATCTATGCATAGAAATTGACATGAGATAACATGAATTCATATAGAGAACTCTCAGGTTGAGATTCTAAAGAGCATTAGATGAGGCCATATTAAAATCCTTCTTTAAACTTACAGAGAGCCCAACAAAGATTCGCTTTACTTGTTTTACATGTTTGAATCAAAGGAAAAACAGGCTTCAGTCCCACTTTTGTCTAATGTTGATCTCATTGTTCTCTAGGAGAAATAAAAAAGACGCTTTTGAGATTTCAGTCCCAGTTTTTGTTTTTTGGGTTCTGCACAGTACAGATAGCGTTTTCTACCCTGAGAGCTTCTCCCTTCTTTCTCCAAATACGAAAATAGTCATAATGCCTTAAAACTTCAATTTTAGTTCAATCAAGATAGCGCCTTTTTTCCAGCCCATTTGGAAATGTTAATGTAATTTTCAATGCGGTGTTAACTGATTTCTCATTGTGGGGACTTTCAGCCAAGATCAGAAAAGATTGTTTCACTATTAATTTTATAACTTTTTACCAGCTTCAGTCTGTATTTTTCCTATCTTTTTCCTTTATTTTGAGATTCCTTTGTAAGTTTGCACCAACCACATTCCTTTCCGGGACAAAGAACCCATCACCTCCCTGACCAGTTTAAAAGATATAGTTATTTGTCAAGTATACTCTATACTTTATCATGATTGTGCATCTGGAAATTGTACCCAGAGATGAGACATACTCATAAAGGTCCACAATTTCCTTCCTATATCTTGGTTAATTTATTTTTCATTTTTCTTATTATGTCACAGCCTAAAATATATTCACAAAGATCCCTTCATTTAACTCTAATGCAATAAATGAATGGAAAAGAAAATATCCAGTTTTAATGCCTTGCAGTACATATGAAGAGCTTTAGTCTATTTTAAATAAAAACTACACAGCTGGAGCAAGAAACAATGCCAACAGGCAGACTGACACTTGTTTTAATTTCTGATCTTTGTTATGTCATATGGGACTGTTTTTTGTTTCTGTATCTGTAGGATTCCCTTGTTGTGTCCCATCACACAGATGCCTCTCTCTTGTATTTTGGTTATGTGTGGGAACATATTTCCCTCCTCCTGCTCCACTGTCCTGACTGTTAACACAGTGAGGATATTTATTTAGTCTAAAACTACATTTAGGTGGGAGGTATGTGTGGAAAAAGCTGTCAAACTACACCCCATATCGTCCAGCGGTACAGTAATGAAATGATCGGGGTGGAAGAGTACTGCTTCTCTTCTAACTTGTTCACATTTTGCCCATTTACAACCGCAACCTTCACTGCATGTTACTTAGATTTTATGTAAAAGGGCATTGCAAAGTAGTGCATGTTTAAGACATGAAGGGAATAAATAATTAATGGCTTTAACATTTCTATTTTTACAAATGAGACTCTAAAAGATGTTGCATACAGTATATGTGCATTTTCTATGTTTGAAATAAAGTGAAACATTTTAAACTGTCTGAAGAAGATCTATTTAAGTTGTGATTTGGCACCAGCATGTCAGTTTACATTAAACTGTCAAGGAAGGTATGGAAAACTTTAATCAGAGAAGCATGACAGGCGTGTGTGTCAACTTCAACGGTGCAGCAGAGCACCACACCTCAGACCTCAACTGTTAATCGTGCGCTTCAGAAATCAGGTGCTTATTGAAAAGCAGCAAGAAAAAAAGTCAACGTTAAAGGAAAGTGACACACAATAAAAACTTGCATAAGCCATGTAAGGGACAAAGCAAACATAGAAAAGATAGAGGATTTTGGATTTTCTGCAAATTAGAAAATACCATAATTTCTATTAAATATGGTTATCTTCAGCTGGTAAAAATGCTTTGAGTAGATGGAAGAGTTGGAAAAAAGGGAAACTTGATGGAGGTTTAATGAGAGTGAGGTAGAGGTACGCTTTTCAAAAGCTTCTGAAATAAAAGGTTTAACACAGGTTTTGCAAACGGGTCGACCCGCTAACAATCTGCATTGGACTCTGTCGCCCCACTGCTGTGTGTACTGTGATGCAACCCCGCTGGGTTAGCGTAGATGATGTCACCAGAGTTACAGAAATCAGGAAAGTAAAAAAATGGAGAGCAACATGTAAGGAAGCCAGGGCGTAGTGTGCTGTATTGTTTCGTTCTTTTGTCCCTCCAACTCCCTCTCACCTGCACTGTGCCATGTTTATCGAATGTAAACACTTTTGTTTTGGCTTGTTAGATCAGACGCAGCTGATGTGGCATGTTGACGTCTGTACGTTGCGCTCAATGGTATTATGTACATTAGTGGACTGAACCGGTTCTGATGTTCCTGCTGTATGCTAATCGGAGCAGAGTCATTTGAACATTGGCAGCTGGCCAATATAGGGTGCTGCTAAGGCGCCGCCCCAACTTCCCAGTGACCTTGATAAAAACATAAAAAGAAAAAACATAAAAATTATAAAATGAACATATTTCATAATATACTGATATATATTTTTTAGATGTGCAAGATAAATATATAATCTTTAATGATGAGTAAAGCTGTTTCGTTTTTCATTGGATTGGTGATGTATTTCTGCACCTCCTATGCACCACGAGGAGGCAGGGAGTGTCGTCACAGCTGTAGTATGGGTGACTGACAGGCCGAGTTTCGGAAGTGAAATATCTTTATAATCTTGCTAAGAGAAGCTTGAGGTGAAATCGTTTGGACCTGATCAGACGAACATTGTTGTATATATATAAATGTTTGTATATCTGCAGCATGTAACAAAAGTAATTTCCCTCTAGGAATTATTATTATTATGGATTATTAAAGTATGTCTGATTCTGATCAAAATTAATCAGCAGTCCAGAGACAGATGGACACTCTTTCCAGGACCTGGTTTGGCTACAAGGCTTGGCTAACTGCATGGACCGAGGCTAAGCTTTATCTGCTGCCTTGACTGCCTCAAACGTCAGGATCTGACCCTGCATGAATAAAGACAGGTAGGACTGATAGCACTTTTTAAAAAAGGCAAAGAAGCATGTACAATGTGGGATTCACATGGAAAATAATATAACATAGTGTACTTTTCATAGACGTTTGTTAATTTGCATAGTTGCTCATAAAGAAACACATTCTCAGAAAATAAATAGTTTGTATATACTAAAAAATATAAATCTGAATAATAGTTTCTCCATTATTAAACTGGTAGATTATTTTGTTTTAGGTTTTTGACACCATATTGGACCATGCAAAACACAGGTTTGTCTCCACAAAGCCTCAGAAGGGCAACATTGTAAACCTGTACTTGAAATTATGTTTTGTTTTTAAAGATAATTTTTATGTTTTTTGTTGTTGGCATTCATATAAATATACCGGTGTGATAATTTAGTATGTGCTTGATTGGTTTTTGGTATACGTCTATTTTGAATTTTTAGCCCACCCTGGAGAAAACTTCCCCAGTCGCCACTGCGTTTGAAGATGATTTTCACCTGGGTCACTTGCCAAGTTTTTTCATCCGGGTCGATATGGCTAAGTGAGCTGTTCCCACTGCCACTAAAAGCCGATTGTTCCTAGGTTTAAATGTGTTTTTCGGCTGGGATATGGGTATATCAGTCTCCAAACGAATAGCCCAGGATAAACTGTAACAATTAAGGCCTATAAAGCCATTCCCCCCTTGGTCTCAGTCATTGAAACACCTTTATAGCTTTGAATGTTCCATGACCTCTGGCAGAGACATGCAGACGTCAGTGTAGTGTTTATTGAAGGAGGGTGGGTTGGTGGGGTCAATTGATTTTTTTTTTAAACTTTATTTCTAAGTACTGTATTTATGTACATGATGATTTATTGGGAAAATATAGATATTGTAGTCATTAATTTTCCTGTTAATACGCTATGATAACAGTAGATTGCCCCTGAATTGGTTCTAGCACCCATGAGTGCATATTGATTCTTTACTGGCCACCCCTATGAAAATTGTCTAGCTACCGTACTGGCCTCTAGTGCTGGCAACAGCCACTTACACACTAGAAAGAACTGAGAGATTTTTTTTTGCCTTCAAGGGTCTTCTGCATTAATGGTAGGATGTCTAGATGGACCCAGAAGACACTGATAATATTGTCTGAGACTGAAAATTATTAATATTGTTGTGTCATGGATTTAGAAAGGTTATTACTGGAAATGTTGATAAAGTGCAAGAGCCCAAGTCTCCCATCTCTGGCATCAAACAGCCACCAGGCAGCCTTAGCCTCACATCAAAACTTAGCTTTAGAAACGTAGAAGTAATTTTTGTGAAACTACACTATATTGAGTGTAGTGTTCACTCATCTGGCTTGACTCACACATGAGTTTAAGTGACATACCATTCCTTCTTATATGGATTAAATATGATATCTGTTCACCCTTTGTGGGTAGAAGTGCTTCAGCTCATTTGGGAAGGCTATCCACAAGGTTTAGAAGTGTTATTATGGGATTTTTTGACCATTCTTCCAGCAGTACATTTGCGAGGTTGCACGCTGATATAAGATGAGAAGACCAGCCTCTCTGTCTCTGCTCTACTTTGTGTTCTATCGGGTGGTCAGGATTTTGTGCCGGCCATTAAAGTTCACATCAAACTCTAACACCCATGTCTTTATGCGCTACCTTGCCGTTGGCACTGGTGCATAGTGCAGTCAGACAAGTATTGTTCTCCTCGCAACTGACAAACCCAGACTCGTTTTATGCATGTCTCATCTCTAGACATCTACAGTATGGTTTGATTTCTATGGTTTGCATGGATTGTAATGTCAACGGCACCTTTAAAAATTTATTTGAAAATAAAAAATTGTAGTGTGTTAAATAGTTCTTTTACCCACTGTGTTCAACTGTATGTCCATAGAACATTACGGAAAACAAAAATGTATGAAATTTTCATCTCCACATAGAACAATAATTGAAAAAAGACCGAAACAAGAACAGGGCTGTTATGACCAATTATATGTTACTATCTACTTTTAGATATATATATAACGCTATATTTCATTATTTTACCTGTAAAGGAATCCAAGAATAAAATGATTTATTGGATTTTTCACAAGTGGTGAACAAGTTTACTTGTAATTACTACAACTAACCACAGAATCAACCTTTTTCATAGAGCCGTCCACTGTAGTGACCACTGTGGGTAAATCTGGTTTATGGGCCTGGGCTCTTTTTGCATGGAGTTTGGGAAATCAACATGTTCTGTTGTCCTCCTCAATCCAGCAACAGGATTTTATGTAAAACTGTTCATCTAAACTCGGGTCAGGTATGTCCAGGCATTGTGGCTTGTTCTGTGTGTCTCTTGGTTTTCTTTTGATGGACGGGCTACTTGTCTGAGATGTACCCCACCTCTCACCCATTAATTGCTGGAAATAAGTTGAGTCTTGATGAGAAGTAATCTAAAGAGGAAACCCGTATGTGAGAATGACCAAACTGAGACCAGCTGCATAGAATCCAAGGAGAAGAGTAGAGAGAAAGAAAACAAACATTCACCAGAGGATTTAAAGTGTGAAGGGCAGATTAAAACCCAATTGTTATTACTATCCTATTATTAGAATTTTACACACCTAGGATCTGCTCTGTCAGCGGGGATTAAGGATTTTAATAGTTGCTTTATAACAGACATAGAGCCAGATTCAGATAAATAATTAGTTTTCATTGCCACTACCTGAGTGGTGAAGGGACACACAATTTATTGGATTGGCACCCTCTTGTCTTTCCTATTTTTATAAATAGGAAATAGAAACCTTAAGTTCCAGAATATGAGGGGCAGTTGATTAAGATTTTTGTTACAACAACAAAAAAAATAAAAATAAAAGCATTTCATCATCATCATCAGATGAGAGGAGCTGCTTTACAAAATCAGGTGTTGTCCCAATAATAATCTACAGATGAAAAACTAGTTTCAGCTTTTCCTGTTCTCTCAGTTCACTAAAAATGACTTACTCAGCTGTTTTACTACTCTTGATTTATGGAAGAAACGTTAATGTCAAGCTGTTTTTCATGACAGCACACTTTAGCTCTAAGTGAGAAAAAAATAATAATTAGGTGTTAAGAGAGAGGAAAAGTATTTCGCTTTGTAAAATTGAAGGAAAATGTCACAGGACTTCTTTTCTTCAGATTTTCTTTCTTTTTGTTAAAAAGTTGAGTGATTTGACATTTCGGTTGCCTGAGAACTCTCTTACCTATGACTCACAACATTTTCATCCGCGGCTGACTCCATCTATAAGTTAAAAAAGTCATACTCACTGTTACTTCGACTGACTATAATTAGTATCTATATACTGTAGGTAGTTATTTTTTCACTTCTGCTCAATTGTTTAATTAAAGTCTTAATGTCTTCGTTTAAACTGATCACTTCCAGAGGTACCCACAGTAGATTAAAGTGGCCGAAGAGTGCACACTACATGAAAATGCATCAATTCAAGGAGAATAAAAAAAAAATCCTGCTATCAACAAAAATGAGAAACAGACTAGCAAACATTTAAATGAGACCAACACCGAAATCAGAGTGGCAAATAATCAGGCAGCTTAAAAAAAACCTCATCTCCCCAAGTGGTTTGGAGTAGAGCTAGTTTGCAGTTTTTTTTTTACTTGCGATGTTTTTGCAGCTTTTCTTTACGTATGTGTTGTATGTTTATGTGCTAGCATTATTTTGACATAAATAACTTATATTATTTAACTCTTTTCTCTCTAATTTTCTTTGCTGCAGAATTTGTAAATAATCTTGTCATAAATGTTTCCTTTCAATGTCAGTACTTGCCTATTGTTTTTGCAACAACTTTAAATTCAATGCTTACCCCGGGAACACCATAACAAATGTGTAATTAAATGCTGAAGTGCTTTAGTTAACATAACAGCTTTCAGACTGTCATATGCTTTTCTGTGAATTAGGGATGCAACATTTCCTAAATAAAAATACAAGACACCCATGGGCTGACTCCTGGATTTTGACACTAACATGATTAATTTAACTCTGGGTAGTTGACACTGGCTTTAGAGTACACTTTACACTAATTTGGATTGATGCCAAATGTTATCTAAAACAGATTGATTTTCAATCTGTAGGTGTCAAGGTGTTTTTTTTAACCGTGTTTTTTTTTTTTTTTTACTGTGTGGTTAAAAGTAAATATAATGACGAATTCGGTGTATAGAGAGAAAATAGACACCCCAATTTTGTATTTTATTTTTTATTTTATTCTAGTAATCCATTCTTTGTACTATTTTACATCCAGCCAATTGTTGTCCTTTGAAAGGACAAAAATCACATTATCCTCGGCTCAATCAGGGTTGCACACCACAGTTATTGCACATTTATATGTGTCTACAGTATAATCTATTACATGGAACTAGCACCTAAACTTTGGTAAGTTTTTGTGAAATGTGTAATTAACAGCTATTTAAATATATACAAAATATGAAATGGTATGCTAAATGCTCATAAAACTGTAATACAGTATAAGGTCTACAAAACAGCAGAAAACTTATCTGCCTTCTCCATGACATCATATTTCAAGTTTTATTTTCACATCATATTTTCAAGTTTTGACAAAAAATAAAATAAAATGCACAAAAAGATGCTAAAAAAACACCTTTTAAAACTAAAAAAATGTAAAACTAACCAATTTGAACTATGTTTATTTGCTTTTTTAGCTTTTTTTTTTTCTTATAGCATGATACTCTTTAAAAAGCCAACTAAAGAGACTAATATAAAGAATGTTAAATAAACTATTGAATTTACATATACAATCAACAGAACCCCAACAGTATCACAATACTCTGTAGGTCTCAGGAAACATAAAGGACTGATGCTTTCCTTAAGGGTCTGCAGTGTTTCTGTCCTGCTGAATCCTAAACAATTATTGGTTAATTGTGTGTTATTGTAAACGCTGACAGCCCTCAATATTTTATAATTTTCCTCATTCCCAATGAAGCTGTTCATCCAGGGATTTGTTCTTCCCACTCAGGTCTGTATTTCTGAAATTGTTTCCTTGTGAGGTAGTGGTGGTGGGGAGTCAGGTGTAAACATGTGGGACAAATAGCAGTGTGGGTGAGGGGAATATTTCTCAGCAGTTGATGCGAAGCTGAGAAGGTCTAGCTGAGAACCCACCAGGATAGCCTTAGTGGTAATGGTAAAGTGCCTTGATAGGACATGTGTTGTGAAGTGGCGCTATATAAATAAACTGAATAAAATTTAACTTAGTTCATATGTTTGCGGACATCTGTATAGGAAATTTATGAAAATACAGGACAAATCACATTTGTTATTGGTTCAAAATGGAATAAATTCATCACAACTTCCATTCATAACATAAGAATGTATTACCAACAATCATTAAACTCCAAGTCAAAATATTTCGATTAAAAATTCTTGACTAAACAAGTGAGACTTAACTAAAATTGAACCCACAAAAAAATAGATAAATAAAATGAAAATTGTTGTAAACCATACTGTAATTAATAGAATAATACAATGATATAGCTGTTTGTCCTCAAGAGTTTTAAATAAGGTCACATTGGTTTGTAACTAGTTTTTAACTTTATAGCAATTTAAATTTGCTCAAATCAACCCACAATGGAAATCCAAAAGTTTAATATAACATTACTTTGTTAAAAAAAAACCAAAAAAAAAAAAACATTTTTCTTAATCAGAAATCGGTAATAAATCCTATAGATAATTGCTTCAAAACCTTGTATTATAATTCCTAAGGTAATAGTGAAGGATCACTTAGGTTTTTTAGCTAGGTTGTTTGTGAAGACAATGGAAGTAGTTCCTTGCAGAGAGGACTCGTTTTAAAAGAAAAGGCCTTAGGTCATATTTTAGCAATTTAAAGCAAGGAACTGTCATAATGGGTACTATTTCTAGCCCAAATGCAGAACACCAGGAGACAGGGGAAAAAGTTAACTGTTTACTGAGATAACCACAAGCTGGGATCAGGTGCAGGAATCAGATCAGGGGCTGGTCACAAGGGGTTCACTGATTAGTGGTTCAGGCTGAGCGTCTGAGGGAGGGTTCCGGTTGGATCCAGAGACTGAGGATTCAGCAGAGAGCTTAGCAGCGGCACAGCTTGGCTTCAGACTTGTGAGGTTCAGACCTTGAGTAGATCTCCAAGTTCTCTCCTGAGAACTGACAGACAGATGCAGACGGTAGATCTTCAGGTTTGGCTTATCAGAGCAGGCAGGCGGGTTTCCAAACATGAGCTCCACCAGAGCTCTAGGTTTCAGTCAGGATCTTCCTAGAAGAACAGAGAGGACAAAACTGATCAGGATCAGGTTCAAGGTTTCAGGAGAGTCAGAGAGTCAGGCAGACTGGTTGGCTCAGGTTGGCTACCGTGACTTATTCAACACTCTGGCACTGAAGAGAAGTCAAGCTGCTGCTTATATAGTTGGTATCCTGATGGGATGATCAGCCTCAGGTGTGCAGGTGGCTTCAGCTCAGGAGACCCAGGGCGCCCTCTGCGGGAGAAAGGTGGCAGATCTCCAGATCCCAACAGGAACAAATGAAGAAACAAACAAATATTGACAGTTTGTAATTGCTTAAACTGGTTTTGAGATAATGTTTGTGAACTTGTTACTTCATGAACAACAGCTAGAAATATAGAAGCTCGTTAGATTGCTTTACTCAACAGTAAACACACAAATGATCTCAAATAATCAAAAACACATCATTTTAGCTAGTAAAATTTTCTTTAACTTTACTTCATCTGTTAATCTCCATTTTTGAAAGGTGACGGTCTCTAATTTTCATGACAGCTTAGCCCGGGATGTGTTGTTGGATAGGTCTGTGTTCAGATGACCCTGCCAGGGGGCAGTAGTACCCTCTCAGTTGCTTCATGCTTCCAGTCTCTGATACCTCTAAGTTATCCCTCTAAACAGAGAGAAATTTTGCAGAAAGTCTTTTTTTTTTTGCAGAATCTGGTTTTGAGATTATCCCCCAGGACCACTTGGACTTAGCTAGTCTTTGAAGTCTGGTCCCTGTGGCCTGCTTTCAGGAGAATGTGATGGTACTGCAGAGAGCTACCAAAGCAAGTAGAAAGAGTGAACCAAAAGAATACCAATTATGCCAGGGGGACATAAAATGCCTCTGAGGGAGTGTTTGTCAAGGGTCTGCAGGTACCGCTGAAGAGCAGATGAAGGCATTTGGCTCCAACAATGTTGAAACTGTTGATGACATGATATTAACATTCTATATTATTTTTTTAAAACCAAAACTAGGTGATCAATGCAATAAATTTAAGGGCACCAGCATAAACTAATTTTAATCAAAAGTCCTCTGCCCTTCAAAGGACTCCAGTGCCGCTTATTGACTGAGGGAGAAAACAGGAGTGATGTATGCAGGAGGCCAACTGATAGCTGGAACAGTGGTTATGTTATGGCCATCTGCTGAAGTTTTCATGGATTAAGATACAGCTATACCTTTGCTTTCTGTTGCAAATTTTTGCTTCAACACCCAGAAGGTTGGTGTTGGCTTATTTAAGCTTTCTAATGATCCTGAGTTTCTTCCAAAGTGGTTGAAGCAGGTCAGATGAGATAAGGAGCAGTTGGAGCACTCAATGGTGTCTCTTCTGTGCTTGGAACATTTTGAGAAGAAAGTGTGTTTTTATTTTGTTCCCTCATTAAGAGACTCAGTTGTTTAGTGAAAACTACCGCGAGCAGCTGCTAACAGTCTTACTGCTTCCCCCCTGTGTGAAAGAGAGAACATTAACAATAACCGCTGTTTGATCCAGACACGGATGGATTGTTATTAAGAACATTGCAATGTCGCTCCATATCAAAGGTGAGATGAAGCTAAGATTAGAGAAAATTTTTAAATTTTTGGAAAAAAACCAAGGGCTGATGTAGAGCTTCATTCGTAGACTACTGCTGTTTCAACTAATTATTAGCTTCTGTAATACAGCAGTTTTTCAGCTTTTATTGTCATTACACTGTCACAAGTACAGAGCCACGAAATTCACTCTCTGCATTTAACCCATCCCCTTGGGGAGCAGTGTGAGGTTAAGGGTCTTGCTCAGGGACCCAGAGTGGCAGTCTGTGGGATTGGGGCTCGAAATCAGAACCTCAGGATTCTAAGCCCTAACCACTAGGCTGCCACTCCAACCTTTGGAGAAGCTGATAATAATATGATATACATACATTCAGCATTAGGTGTTTTATAGAACAGAAGGCTAAGAGGAATTTGTGCTGTGTATTTTTATTGTGGTGGAGGGTTTTACATTGTGTTTGTGCTGGAAACATGCAGATTTTACAACCCTGGCAGTGAGGGATGGGTGGAGTTGCTAGTTATACCTTTAAAGAATATAAAAGAGAAATTCTTGTAACTTGAGTGGAGGATTTTGTTGATATATCCTAATTTATATTTCTAAAAACCAAGAACTGGTTGTACTATGTGTACCTAAGGCTTTGCAAGCCGTTTTCCCCACCTTGTGTTTGCTTTGGTCATATCAGCCGTCACTTTGACTCTATAGACTAGCGGTCCGCTCTCAGTGGTTCTGATCTGTAAGGTGTGATGCTTCAATATTCTTCGGCATCACTAATCTCTTTTGATCTTAAACTGAATGATGGTTCAACAACACAAACCAATTCCAGACAAGATGTTTTGGAACACCATCAATGCTTTCGTCCATCTCCATCAAAAACATTGAGCTAATTTCAAAAGTGTTCTCTCTCTGACGACACTGCATGGAGATGGGTTTTCTGCTGGTTATAAATAGTGTTGCACCGATAACGATACCAGTATCGGACGGGGCCCCGATACTGCCCTAAAATGCTGGTATTGGTATCGGCGAGTACCAACAAATAGGGCACAGATACCATTTTGAGAGCCATAAGTTTATTCAACTATTGTCACCCACTCCTGGTAGGCAATAAAAAGTTTTACTGGATTCACCTTGTATTAGATTTTTTCCTGCTTCACAAAGGTAGGCAGCAGCTCGACAAAGCCATGAAGGCAATTATTTTACATTATTATGGTATCGGTATCGGCCAATACTGCACAGCCAGGTATCGGGTATCGGTATCGGGGCCAAAAAATGGCATTGGCGCAACACTAGTTATTAATCACAGTGCTGCTGTAGTGCTACTAAATGGAGGATATTTGTGTTAAAAATAAGCCTGTTTGACTTCTGATCACCTGGTATGTCCTGCTTTCATGATTTTAATGCAAATGTAAATGAAATCAATATTGCCTCATTACCTCTTTAAAGCTAATATCGCGGCTTATGGCATGGACTTCATAGCTTGT
This sequence comes from Cyprinodon variegatus, assembly GCF_000732505.1. Classification (NCBI taxonomy): domain Eukaryota; kingdom Metazoa; phylum Chordata; class Actinopteri; order Cyprinodontiformes; family Cyprinodontidae; genus Cyprinodon; species Cyprinodon variegatus. Next base: position 15,183 of record NW_015151472.1, on the reverse strand, counting down.
TGAATTAATGAAACTTAAAATGCAAATAGGCTGTATTCATTCTTCTTAAAGAATTTTAGAACCCCTGCTCTTTGGTAGTTTATGAAGCATTTTACAGTTTGAGTTTGTTTTTAAATTGCTCCAAATTAGGTGATCTGCAGCTTGAAATGGGAACCATTTTCAATACTGTACTTTTCTTTAGGAATAGAGTAGGAATTTGCCATCTGAAAACACACATTCCTTTGGAGCAATAAGGAGATTGTGAATAAATTTTAATAAAGTCTCTTACTGTACAGTCATATTAAAAAGACGGTACATCCTCTGTCAACATAATGAGACTGTGAATAAATTATATGGTCTTGGCCACGCTCAAAAATATTCAGAGCTTACCTCCTCCAAGTTGCGCCATTATTTTAAGACCTGGGGTAAAAATTGTTTTTTAGTTTTTACATAAAACTGCACCTTTAATTGTTCCATGGTGCACAAAATTGAGAACAGTCAATGGCAATACCAGCCTTACATTTCCTTCAGGCTTATCAGTAATGGCACATTTTTAGAGAACAAACCTTTTTTCATGCTTCCAATTTCAAAACGCTCTCTGAAGTGTTGCTATGACAGCTGCCCAGATGTTCTGCCGTGTTCATTTCCTGTCAACTAAATACAAGTGATGTTGTGTATCAGAGGGCTCTCTTTAAAGGACTGAAAGAAGAATTTTTTGATGGAATTCTACATCTGCCAGCTTCTGAATTTCCCCGTTTTACTACAACATTTCTCGGCAGAAGTAGCAAAGCAGAATATAACCTTTAATGTACAAGGTTTTTCTTGTCATGCCAGTTCATATTTGCATGTATTTGGTACAGTGTTTGCACCCAGATTTCAATTTAAAAAGCTTCAATTTTAAGAAAAAGAAGAAGCTCAATTAAGTGCGGCTCATGTTCAGCAGTCTAACAACTGCAGGGTAGCTCATCATTAGCTGATCAAACACTGGCTCCATCTATTTTACATGTAGTTATTATTTATCTTGCTTTTTTTGTTATCGAACTTTTTTTTTACATTTAACATTGTGAAAGGGTTTAACCAGCTCATCTGAAAATGATTTAACTTCTGCATTAAAAATCTGTATTTTTATTTTAAAATTAAAGAACAACACTTAAACAAAGAAGGGTACATACAAGCAAAACCAAAGCAACACTTATTACAACTAGCAAGTATATGAAGGTGTTAAATATGAAGATCCGTCACGTGCATACTTTATCTGTATTTCTTTGTTAAAGTCTCTTTAAGTCTGAATGATCCTTTTTTTTTTAAGTTTCCTGTTTGAAAATTGAAGCTTTTACATTTTTAGATGAGACCCAAGAGACATTAAAGTTCAAAGTGTAGTTGAAGAGGTCTGGACTAAACATCAAACTATTCTACCTTTCCTATTTGCACAAGTTCATTTTTGAAAGCATATACAGTAATTACCTGCCTTTCATGATGCAAGACAGCATCCTAAAAGCAAGTATATATGTTGCATCTTGACAGTATGGCGAATGGCAATAGAAAAGGCTACGAATTACTACTTTGATTGCGGGGTCGTTTTTTGCAGCACATCAGTATTATAAAAATAGCTTTAATATAGATTGCAATAAGAATATCTTCCTACTTGCAGTTTTTTTCCTTTATAAAATCACATCTAGATATCAAAGGACATCTGAGTATACAGCTTTAAAACTTTAGTTACATTTTTAATGAGAAAAATAAGCTAAAAAGGTTTTTTTTTCTTGCTAAAATACAATAGAGCTGCCATATCTTTGGGTTCTTATTCACAACTCACGTTGAATATTTCTGAAGTTGTTGAAACAAGAAATCACCTTAATGGAACCTGTCTGACAACATGACTTAGGCTTAAATATCTGCAAATGCAAAATTAGAAAAACATTAGAAAATTAAACAAAATAATAAAGGAAAATAGCATCTATCATTCTGAGAAAGGTTACAAAGCCTAGTCACTGTTACTCCGGTGAAACACAGTGGGAGCCTTTACCCACGAATTGACAAAGAAGTAAGTCATAGTCATTTCATGTTGCATAAAAGCATTGGGTCAGAAGAAAAGAAAAATATGATGGTGTGACGCCATCACTCTGAACTGCTGCAATTCACACAAGGAATTCTGTTTTTTCCAGAAGATTTCTATGGAGAGTGTCTGAACCATCATTTTATGACCGTGAGCTCAAGCAAAACTGGTTCATGTAACATGAAAAAGATCACTCTAATGACATTAATTAAACATTCATATAAACTAAAAATTAAGTAACTGTCTTGTACATAAAGTCCAAACTTAACTGCAAGTGGTATTCTCACAGCAAAGTTAGATAATATTGTCCCACTCCCAAAACAATTTCATCTTTGAAAGGCTAACAACAAAAGCTTTAGGAACAACAAAAGCATAAGTTATTTTAGTTTCTCATGGTGTTTTCTGCTATTTTATTGTATTTATTAATGTTTTTGACTAAAGCCAAACTTTGTAAAGCGTTACTGTGTCTTAAATGGTGTAAAACATTTCTGTTTTAGAGTCAAAAGGGTAATAAAGAACTAAGCAGTAAGGTTGAATTTACTGGAAAAGAAGAAGTAGGTCAGAAAAGAGAGCTGTCATAGTAATTTAATGAACTTCCCCTACTGTGCCATAAGAGAATCAATACTGAAGGAAAAAGCCTTAGTAAAAAAAGGGACATATTAGATTATGGAGAGATTCCCTACATATGACACAGCAAATAAAGTATTTGGATATTTAAAAACACCAGGATTTTTTTTAAAGTAAAGGAAAACTGTCATCTAACACTAATTAAAAAAAAAGATTCAGAAATTATTAAAAACTTATATAACTGATATAAAACCCACAACACAGAGTTCAGGCCTGATTATTCCACTGGTACAATTGTTGGTATATTTAATGTAATGTAAAACAGAGTAAAGGATAGCAGATCCTCTGCCTGAGCCTGGGCATTGTCAGGTTTATTTGAAGGTTGAAGAAGACCCAAATGCAGAGATGAACCCCGACCCCCCCCAATGATGTCCCACTCGCAGTCAGAAGAATCCGTGTATCATTCGTTCTTTCTATTTTCAATTGTCAGTCAAAACACAAAAAATAAAAAATTGACTGGTTATTTTGTTTTTTATGGTTAAACCAAAAACGAAAAAAGGATTGGGTTTTTCATTTATCAATTCTAAGCTCCGATTAAGAATAGGAAATGGAAAAACGGACAGCAACACAGAATTTGATTTTAATATTTAATCGGTACAGTTTACGTGACCCGGAAGTTTGGTGGAGCGTTAGCTAAAAAAAACAATTGGCTTACCCCCACCACGTTCGATCAAGCTGCACCAGATAAGGCAGTCGGACCTATCAGCCATGGACAGTTACGTGTTATTTCCCTTTTCTCCTCAGACCATGGAGAGCACAGAATCTTCTGACGCTCATCTTAGAGCATTCCTTGATACCCATCTGCTGCAATGAGCTGGAAATTTCGGCGTGTGTCAAACCGCTGGCAAACAGCTTCTTGATCAACATAGTGTGTGGTTCCAGCGTCGCCATGGTAGCCACTTCATTACCCCAACTGCCGCGCAAAGAGCTA
>NW_015151472.1:10035-11174 GCF_000732505.1 Cyprinodon variegatus | reverse complement strand
TATATATATATATATATATATATAGATATATACAGTAGATATAGATATATATCTATATATAGCTAGATAGATAGATAACACGGTGAAATCTTTACTCTCGACAGGCTGCAGCCATGTCACGAATTCCTCTTTTCCAGCCACTTTTTGAAATCTGCATTGTCCTATTCTATAGCTCTTTCTCCGCATCGAACTTTTTTGCAAACAACTGCTTTATGATCAATTGCAGTAGTTCTGCGCAAATTAATTGTGTCTAAAAATTGTCACTTTTTAAACACCACAATGTATTAAATGAATACAAATGCTGGGAACCAATTCTTTTTTTACATCTCTTTAATATTTTGTTCTATTCAGCTACACAAGCATCCTCTTTAAACTACTAAGAATTGTACTATAAATGTGACTTTACCCGATTCCTATGTACACCTTAGTAATTTATTGATATTCCGCACAATGTCCTCCTTTTTGGTGCTATAGAAATGGCCATCCTACCAACATGTCAGGCTAACAATCAACATATACCGAACCGAAAACCGTGACCATGAAACTGAACCGAACCGAACAGTGGATTTTGTGAACCGTTCCACCCCTAATAACCTGGTGCTGATGGAAGGCAAGCATGTCGATTCATATGAAAAACTAAAACCAAACAGAATCTGTATTAATAGAGCTGTTGACAGATTTTCACGTATGGTCATATCGCTGCATGCTTACTCCATAAGTAGTAATCCCAGGGTTATAGATGGATTTATTGATGAAGTGAAATACAGGAGTGGAACTCCAACGCATATCATGTTAGACCTGCAGAGAACTGTTCAGTGGAACAGATGCAGATATTCTTAATAAGTAATCATGAAGACCAGTTTTGTGAGATATTCTACATTACAGGCTCAAGTAAGCGTAACCAAATATATAGATATTATCTCATAATTACGAGATATTATCTCGTAATTATGAGAAAAGATCTCGTTATTATGAGATATTATCTCGTAATTATGAGATAATATCTCGCAATTATGAGATAAGCTTCTTCGGTGAATGCAATACACTTCCGTAGACAAGGCAGTCCAGGGTGTAAAAAATTTGTATCTGAAGTGCAAAACAATGAACTATTAAGGGGCTCTCATAAATTATCGCGTTTC
>NW_015151472.1:3424-4788 GCF_000732505.1 Cyprinodon variegatus | reverse complement strand
GATAATTGAAGCAGATCTTTAAAGAAGTGCAAACTAATTTGTGTTTGCAGTTCAGCAGGGAGCATCTTTTGGTGTCTGTGCCTTCATCAAGATCCAGACCATATTTAGATTTGTGGGTGGGATATATGTGAATGTAAACCACCACCTTTGCAGGTGGTAAACCAATGTTTACCACCTGCAAAGCAATTTCTCAAACCTGAAACCTTGGCCGCAGTGTTTGCTTCTTTTGTTTGTCTGAAAGTCATCAAAAGTATCTATAATGTAGTAGAATATTATTAAAAGAAAAACAAACAAATCAATGCAGCAGGACAAAATATGATTAGTATATAATTAAACCAAAAAAAAGAAAAAGAAAAAGGAATTTACTTTAATATAATGGGGGAAAAAATACAATAGTAAAAGTTTGCAGAAGAAATATGTTTAATTTTGTCAATGAAACACATTGACAGAATCATTGGTAACCTTTGTTAAAAGAGAGAAAAACCCACAATGGTCTCAGAAATAACTTGAATCTCACAAAAATTATTATAAATCAAAGTTCTATGAAGTCTGCCTCCTTCACAATAATGACTAAATAAATTTTATTGACCATATGCATTATATTAACATTATGAGTTGCAAACAGTTGATAATTTTCCTCCTTATAAGCTCTAATTTGTATAAGATGTATTATTTTTAAAGTGTTTTGATTTTGTTTATAGTGGAAATTTTTCTTCAGCTCCTCATCCAAACTGCTCCATAATATTACTCCATGCTCCAAAATGCATATTTTTTTTACTATTGTATGTTGTATGTTTCTATTGCTCACAGTTTTATTAATAAAACACTTTAGAACTTAAAAGAACTTTAGTTAATTAATTGGTAAATATAATTTTCTAGCTGTGCCAGTTAGATAAATATTTAATTTGCTTTAATTTTATAGCACCAAATCACACTTCATAGTGATATTAGAATCAAGTCATCCATGCAGATTAATTAAATGTTTTCTATCTAAGGAAAACTAGCTGATTGCATCCAGTCATTGGTTCCTCAGCAAATCCTCACACTGAGTCTGTATGCAGCGTCAGCGGAGAGGGAAGAAATCTCCAACAGAACCAGACTCGGTGTGAGGGGCTTTCTCTAGAGGCAATCTGGGGGTTAGGACATGTAGCCTAATAGGCAGTATCTGACATGGGCATTTTATCAGCATTCCTAAAAGACAGAGAAGAGAAGGTTGAACTTCATTAACATTTCATGGCTATACTTAAACATATTTTCAAGTTTTCAAACAGTGCTACTGTTGGGATAAGTACCAAGGTTCCCGTGGGTCCTTAAAAAGTCTTAAAAGGCATTGAATTCTTCAAAATAAAACTAAGGCCTTAATT
>NW_015151472.1:0-1059 GCF_000732505.1 Cyprinodon variegatus | reverse complement strand
TTTTTCTTTACAGGACACATTTTCTAACAGTCTACTTTGTCTGTTTCACTCAGCCATCATATAAGGCTAATAGATTATAGATTGTAATAACATAAAAGGAAAGAGGGGTTTTTAAACCATCAGGTCATACATCCTCAGAGATCCCTAGGTTTCCTGGACTAGAGATGCACAATAGATCCCAAACCTATACTTATACTTGTAAGATTATCATCTTACAGTTATGTAATCATCGTAGAGCAGGGGTCTTCAACGTTTCCCAGGCCAAGGACCCCCAAACTGATGGCGAGATGGGAGCCGGGACCCCCTAATTATACATATTGTATGAAATTGTGTTATATCAAGTTGGTGCTATGGTCACTCTATTAAAAATGGTGTCATGTAACGAAAGTAGTTTCACCCTGGGATTATTAAAGTATTTTGATTCTAATTCTTCATTGATGGGACAGGTGTTGTGAATGAAACAGTGCCCAGCTTGAAAGAGTTCCTGTGTGTCGCTGAATGTGTGCATTGATGACTGAAAGACATCTTCTGCCTCCATTTATCTGTTTACTACGGGGTGTTGAATTCATGTTAATGTGGATTTAAACACATTTCAATTAGTAGAAAAATTGCAGGGGGAAAAGTCTGATCAACCAAACCTTTCGCGACCCCCACGACCTCTGTCGAAGAGAATAGCTGCTAAGAGCCACTTAAAAAAAGTGCGTTACAATGTTTGGTTTCCTATGGAAAGTATTTTTGAATTGAATTAATTCTCCTCCTTAATATTTGCTTTAATTTTAGAAATATTGTTTAAAGATGTTTTATAATCAGCTGCTTATTAGATGAACTAAAAATAAAAATAGTTGTATTTAGCTTTTTTTTACTACGTTTTATTTTAAAACCAATCCATTTTTTTTTTACTGTTAAGTGTATTTATACTGCTAATACAAACTCCAAACCAAGCTCTAAGCTCTAAGGTTCAACAACAGCCACCCCTGTATGAAGGGTAGAATATGTCTAAAGCTGGATGACAATATGTTAGAGAAATGAAGAATAAGAAAAAGAGAAGCACAGATTAAA
>NW_015151471.1:283144-284556 GCF_000732505.1 Cyprinodon variegatus | reverse complement strand
TGGGATTTCACAAATAAAAATTGGAATCGATCATCAAGGCCTGCAGTGTGAACGCAGCCTATGCAGAAGAGGAACGGTTTGCAGACGTACCATTGAAGGGTAAAGGTAAAAGGAACCTGCTGCTCTCTGTAGATCTTCCACAAAGTGCTCGACTGGACGAGGACTAACAGTTCGGCCATAAACTTCTACATTTATACGGAAGATGAAAAGCTGCGGCGGAGTCTACAGCCGGGTCTACGCTCACAGTTTTACAGCCATGCTGAGACCTTCAAGTGATCAGAACAATCAGTCATACCGCCTCCCTTCACTTCCACTCACAGTTATATCAGTACGTCGTTTATAGTGTGCGGGGTCTCCGGTGCAGCTATAGTCAGATTAGCCTTTTGCTTATGGTTATGAGAAAAAAGAAGGATTTTTTTCTCTCCTTTTTCTGGTGATTGTTGTGATTTCTTCAGCTTTCACTGCGTCTTCGTCACGAAAGTCTGCTGCTTTTCCTTCCTTCAGATCTACTCAGACTAAAAGAAAGGAGAGAAAGACAGAAAGTTCCTCTAAGTTACACATTGATAAACAAATCGCCGGCCCAGGGGAGCAGAATCCGACTCACAGCTGTGGATGAGTGGCTCATTTTGTCAAAGCGAAACTTCAAGTTGGACCTTGGTGATGTTTTGCCTTTCCCATCTGCAGGACATAAGAGAAGGTGTCAAGATTAAACCAAAAACAACAACTAGAAGAAAAGCCCTTTTATTTCTTTTTCAAACTCGTACGAAGATCCAATACAAGCATTTGACCTGTTGGACTGCGGCACATGATAACAGGCGTACCCGAACCCTGGCTGTCAATGCTGAGGGCGGGGCTGAAGGCAGAGGAGGATGTGATGGACGGATGGCTGGCCTATCAGAAAATAGCAAAACCAGGAATTAGTCTGATGAGAGGCGGCTGCAGATTTTGGCTGAAACAAACATCCTGCAGGCAAAGTGAGAGTTAAAAACCGGAGGAGTCAAATAACACTCACAGTAAAAAAAAGTCATTTTTTTCTTAAAATAAGTGCACTTGCTCTTGGATTAAGGTAGTAAAAGAGACATCTTGCCAATGGAACAAGGCAATTTACACTTAGAATAAGAAAACAGAATAGCATTGTTTAATTTCAAGTGCATGTTATCTAACTACCGTAAATCCTCTAATATTGGCCTGTATTCCATTAGCAGCCGGGTCTCTAATAATGGCCGGTTTTGCTGTTGGCGGGGGTAAATAATGGCCGGACGCTAATACAGGCCGGGGCTATAATTGGAACCAACGATGTTCCCGTGCAGTCCTCAGCAACCTCTGATAGTAACATGCACGNTTCACAGCTGGGAAACTGCGATAATTTAACAGCCAGTTAAATAAGACAATCCACATGTATCGGTCACATC
>NW_015151471.1:275468-278639 GCF_000732505.1 Cyprinodon variegatus | reverse complement strand
TCTACGTATGGCGACCTTTTCCACTGTTATACAAACCTTTGCAATTATGGGCTTTTTTCCAATCCCATTAACTGAATGTGTGTCCTTCATCTGATCTCTCTGATCCCTTTTCCAAATTCCTCCCCTGTGTTCCCCGTCAATAAAGCGGGCTAAACTCAAACCCACCGTCTCCAGCTCCTCCAGAGCTTCCGTTTCTCCCGTGGTGCTGCTGAAGCTGCTGGTGCTTGACGAAGAGCGCGAGATGTTGGGTCTACAGCTGCTGCCGCTGCTGCACTCCTTGTGCTTAATAAACAGCCTGTTGATGGAAGAACAATAGCAGGACAAACATGTTGAGATAATGATCTGAAGCTGCAAAGTAATTGATACGTATATTTGCCAAGTGAATGCAGTAACTTGCAGGTGACCTTTCTTTGTTGGGGCAGATCTCAGGTGAGCTGGGATTGGACGACGTCTCTGATCTTACTTCTTGGGAATGCGGACAGATCTCTGCTGGTTTATGGTCGCTGCAGACAAAACATGCAGGAGATCAAACTCTGCTCCTATTAGCAGCATGTTGTCACATACGAAAACAAAAATCATTATGTTTACTAACAACAGTGTATTATTATGAAGTGAAAGGAAACAGATTATGATTTTTTTTGTTTTAAATTTGTGAAAAATTCTAATTCAAAAACAAAAGGTTGAAATCTAACTAAGTGCATTTTTTTTCTATGACTGAACAGGAATTTGAGACACTTTGCCAATGGAATAAGACGATTTACATTTAAAATAAGAAAAACAGCTTCTTTCTCTTATTTCAAATGCAGAATATCTAATTATCTTATTTTAAGGTAAACCACTTATTCCATTGGCAGATCATCTTATTTATATGCCCAAATTAAGAGTAAATAAACTCTTTTTGATACATTTTCACCAGATGAGCATCATCAGATGAGCACTATGACATAGGAGGTCTCCAGGCTGCAGACATATCCATAGACATAATATAAGAGTAGAGGCCTCATCGATTGCTTTCACCTAAGAGTAATTTGTTCAATAGGAACAGAATCAATTTTAATCAACTTTAAAGTTCTGAATATTTAACTAATTATCACAGTTTCTTTTTTTTTTTTTGCTGAAAACAAACAAATGGTTCAGTGTATTTACATTTTCTTAGAGGGGTTAAGTGTAATAAAATATTCTGATAGGATCTATGCATGTTGCAAAGCACAGCCATTCATACATTTTTATAATTCTTTTATTCATATATATATTTATATACTAGTGATGAGTTAATGAGGCATTTAAATGTTTTCCACACACTTTGCCAAACTTTATTGACGCTGCATTGATGCTGTCTCTGAGAATACTGACACCTGCTGGACATTTAAAGACACTACAGGCAGCTTATTGGACGGACTGAACTGAATTGATTTGATGACCTATTACTCTGATATAATTAAACTTGTTGTAAGTTATATTGTATTATTTCATATCTAAGTTTAAATTGAAAATATCTTTCATAGTTTTAGATGCAGCCAATATGAAATGTAAACATATATCATATATGGAGGACCAACTCTGCCATATTTAAAAATAAATACGGAAATAAATAAATACTCAATAAAAAATAAGCATACAATTAATTGCCCCCAAAAATACAATAAACAAATAAATATAGGCAGAAATTAAATAATACATTGAGACATGAATGAATACGTTTATATATATTTTGACTTTTTTTTATTTATATTTTGCATTTTATGTAAATGCATGCTTTAGCTGTTTTGTTTTTTATTTATACTGTTTTATGTTTTACTTATTTATTTTTCTTTACAGCACTTCGGTCAGCCGTGGTTGTTAACAAATAAAATAGGTTTGAAATTTTCTTTAACTTTGTCACTTATTCTAATATTTTTATACACTTTTCAAGGTCAAGATTTGTGTGAACACTCTTGCTGTGATCTTTTGCTGCTGCAGCACCACAATTTCCCCACTGTGGGACAATGAAGGGAGTTTCTATTCTATGTAGTGTATATCTGCGGTTTATTTAGCAATGTCTTACAAAGCTTTGATGTCTTCACAAAGTTATCCTTTTGAGCCTTGATGTTCACAGTCTGTTGAATTAAACAAAAATACGTTGTAATGCTGAGGCATCCTTCTTCTGTTCTGCTTAAACCAGCAGATTAGGGTAGCAGGTCGACCTCCCCAAGATGGCGCCCGTAATTCCTGCACCACGACAGTAAATGCGGGGTCTATTCTTATATTATTGCTATACCAAACTCAGGTCTTCAGGACAAACAGAAACTATTTTTTCAAAAATAAAAACTAATAAAATCCATCTGAAGTATTCATTTTTAAAACAGAGTTTAATTTTTTTAGCTTTAGCAGGCCTGGCAACCGGCTGGCAAACAGAGAGGGGAAAACGAGTGCGCCACTTAGTGGCCTGGAGGAGTAAAACATGTGGCTGTCAGGAGATTTATGTGTGGAAAGGGATTAAAGTCCGAACTTAATACCAACTATCAATCTGTGTCAAGTTTAAAAAAACGTCCCTACATGATTTCTCATTTGTCTTAAAACTGGTAGAGATATTTCAAAAGAGTTTATGCTCTAATAACAGTAAACAGCAGGCATTCAAATGATTGGAATAGGAAGGCTGAAATGAGAAGTATGTAGAGTCCGAATGCCAGATTCGTTGGCTGATTGCGTCATAGCATGACACCGCAGTCTGTTTGGATTGGAAGACTCCTCGTTATGCGGCTGATAAATGCAGCACTTCTTTTGCCTGTTATAAAGGACAGGTCTGGGGTTTCCTACGTAGCCTTGGGTATCCCATGATTCACTGCGAGTCCAAGCAAGCCGGCTGCTCGGTGCTCAAAAGGGAAAATATACTTAGCTCCAAACAGTGGTGAATAAGTATGTGAATAGTTGTTTTAAATAGTTATTGAGTCAGGTATGTGGCAGATATGTGTTTGGTTTATTGAAAGGTTTTAATCTGTTACTGTGTAAATGGGTTTGGCTGATATTTAAGGACAAATTCTAATATATCTACGGAGCCCTCTGATGACATGGTCAAAAAATTTTTTTAATTGTGGCCACGAAGTAGTATTTCGCAATAAGTTTAACGTGCACACGAAATACTATTTTGTGGCCACGCAATAAGTTTAACGTGCGCAGGAAATACTTATTAAT
>NW_015151471.1:271273-274847 GCF_000732505.1 Cyprinodon variegatus | reverse complement strand
AGTCCAGATAGACCGGGTCCTTGGAGGACGCAGCCTTTGAAATCGAACACACCCATTAAAAGCATAAAGAACTGACCTGCGCGTGTGTTTGTCTGACGGGGTGTCTGTGCTGGAGTGGAGACGTGGGAAGAGGCCTGAGCGCCGTTTCACTGGACTCTTCAGAGGAGACTTGGCTGACAGAGCAGGAGGCTAAAGATCCAAGATGGCAGATTAGGACTTCTTTCTTTCTAATTAAAGTCTCTTATTTGGTCTAACTCATATCCAAAAGATGTTTGCAATATAAACACATAAAAGTCTGAGAATAAAAGTTTAAGAAAAGCTAGAAACTGATATATTTCCTCTTCTCTCTCTGCCTCATTAGTCCAGGCTACTTACAGTGAAGGTGCTCTTTGTGCATTCACTGGTGCTCTGTGGTAGCCCCCCTCCGCTGAGGCTGGCAGGGACCCCACCTTCCACCCCGGGGCTCCGGTGACGATGGGAAGCCACCACCGTCTCCATGGAGTGGCTCCTGACACGCATGGCCCTCTGGGTTAGGAGAAACGAAGCGAATAACGAGTGAATAAGCAAGAGGGAGTGAAAAGAGAGGAATGTTAGAGGACAAAAGGTGTTGGAAGGGAGAGAAGAAAAGGGACAGGAAAGCTGTGACTGAAAAACTGAAAAGGAAATTTTATCTGATTAGGTGTGAAATACTCTGCGTGTAGTTAAGCGCTGGTGAAGATTCTCAGAGTCATTCCAAAAGAGTTAAAAAACAATCCAATAGACTTTGCATCCAAGTCTGAAGACATTTTGCTTCCCATTAGGAAGGTTTTTCAATTCAAAATGTCAGAATTAAGAGTTGAGTTCGAGGCTTTGTGCAGTAGTCCAGCAAGAGAAGCCAAATGACCCCCATTCCAAAGGGGTGGACCCGTTCGTCCGTTTCAATTTGCATATTTTCTAAAGAAAAACAAGGGCTTGTTGGGCTACTGTATAAAGCCTCGAACTCTATTTCTGTAATATGTCTTCAAACTTGGAAACAAAGTCCATTAGATTGTTTTTTTTAAACTTTTTTAAAATCCATGTAGTTAGAAATTAAGTCCACTAGAGGGCAGCATTCACCATGGAAGATGTAGTGCGTAGAATAGTTGGAAGCATAGGTTTTATTTTTTTTTAAATCTAGTTGATATTATTGTAAACTTCCAATCTTAATAGCTAATCCTCTGATTTTCTGATATATCAATATTTCAAACAAATATTTTTTTCATGTTTTCATCTTTCCTCTCATATATTTAGAAAGCATGAACACAAACAACACCTCACAGGACGATCTTTTGCTTTATTGTGACATATCTTCTCATTCATTTACAGTGATACAGAGAGGTGATAAACTGCCAGTGCAATGAAAGCAATGAGGAGAGCCCCTCCTGGGACTGTCTGCAGAAACTGCAAAGCACCTGTCCACATTTCCTGCAAAAAGTAGAAGAGAGCCAAATCATCACAGCGTTCACACCATTTTGTCATCTCCGCATCCGTCTGGTCCCATTAACGTCAGCTAATCTACAGGTGTGAACAAAAGAAAATCGAGGCAACAAAGAAAGGAAATAAGAACATTTCAGGATGTTAGATTGGCTCTGATTTCCTCTGAGGACTCAGGAAAGCAGAAGTAGTGGCGATACTGAGAGTTTCACACCTTACTGTGGCATTTATGTGACCCGGTGCTGTAATGATGGTGTTAAAGAAATGTCACACGGCTGTGAAAAGATTGCCTTTTTTTCTTTCTTGTTCACCTTGAACGATTCCAGCAGACCCCCATGGCCGCCGTTCTCCAGCTTGTCCTCCTCCCCCACCTGCCCGAGCCCCAGCACCGCGTGGCTCTGTCTGTGCAGCTCATCGTGCAGGTTGTCCAGCAGGGCAGCTCGGGTGCGTCCCTGCAATCACATCAGCCACACACAAAGAGATTAGATGAAGGGTCTCCGGCTGCCGGGCGGCGGGGTGTAATCGAAGGTGTGCTGAGTGTGTGGCGTGCGTTACCTCCAGTTTGGCAAATTTATCCGATTTGTAGCAGGCGTTCTCAGCATTAATCAGTTTTGTTAGCAGGAATTCACGAAACTCAGGACCCTGATTGGAAGATTCAGACAAAACAGAAACATTTTGAGGAGGAAGGAATGAAGAAATGTGACCTTTATCAGTGCGGTTACAATAAATCTCATCTCTTAATGAGTTCCTGAATCCTAAAATCCTCTTTTTCTTTCTTTCTTTTTTTTTTTTTAACAGTGTCCTGTCTGGCAATGTGGCAATAAAAATAATTGTCTTGATGCCAAAAAGAGCCAAACAGATTTTACTTTACTTTCAGTTACATGTATATAAATTGTTTTATTATAATTATGCAGGGAGTTTTACAGTTCATATGGACACTGCAATGTAAATAGAACAGAAAAACCGAAGAAGAAAAAGGAAAAAAGAAAAGAAAAAGAGAAAAGATGAAAGAAAGAGGAGATAGAAAGGAGACAATGAAAATTCTCTTTTTCTAAAACATAATCCCATATTTTGTCTTCTTCCTTTACATAACAACAAACATTTGAGACACATCAGCTAAAATGAATATAAATGATCAATTAATATAGAAAAAAAGATGTTGATTAAAACATTAGCAATTTGTAAGTTAATAAAAAAGACAACAAAACGAGAAAAAAATGTAATGCATTTTATCACCAAAAGAACAATACAGAAGCGTATTGCATTCACCAAAAAAAAATAAAAAAATCAGATTGGTATCTCGTAATTATGAGATCCTGATCTCAATATGAGATCTTATCTCTCTTTTTTTGGGGGGGGTGACTTGATCGGACCGGACCAGAGCCAGCCGAACCCGACCCGGTGACGGTATGCTTCCCCCCGCCTGTTTAACCATGTTGTAGCACAGGGCCACGGCTACCGTCACCGGGTCCCGCCCGCCGGGGTTCCCGCACCTGAATTTAAATAAAATTAAAGCGAACTGAAGCGGAACCAAATCCTCACTCCGGTTCTTGAATTGAAAAGCGCTCTGTGCTCCAACCATAGTTCTTCCGCTCCACAGCTCGCTCTGCTTACATGCTCTACTAGGGAGTCAAACTCCTTTTTTCAGTTTATATTTAGAATAAATGACCTTAAAAGACCCAAAGCCAACATGGTAAACAGCAAATGGCGCCTTTTTTCAAGTCCGGTAACTTGACCACAGCGCTTTACACTACATTCAAGCACACACTCACACACTGATGGTGGCAAGCTACATTGTAGCCACAGCTGCCCTGGGGCTCACTGACAGAAGCGGGGCTGCCGTACACTAGGGCTGGGCGATATGGAAAAAAAACTATATCACGATATGGATTATTTTATATCACGATAACGATATATATCACGATATACCACAACTGATGTTGCATTTTATGTTTTCATAGTCCGTCAGATGGACAGGGTTGAAAAAAATCTTTCATCGCCTATTTTTTACCCATCATCTTGTTTCCTAATATGACATAACACCAGTTATGCAATTTGCGGCCATGACAGTGAACAGTATAGAATCTTGGCTATTGCGCTGCCGTAATTACTCATTTAATAT
>NW_015151471.1:268089-270039 GCF_000732505.1 Cyprinodon variegatus | reverse complement strand
GTCTCCGTCTTTACAGCAAACGTTTTGGAAAATATCAGCGTTTCGTGTTCGTTTTGACTTCGTGTGGACGGGGCCTAAAACTGCTTAAAAATGTCAATGTGGCTCGATTGACTCCTCAATTATAAACTGTCACTCTTCCTCATTTAAATAATGGTTATTTATACTTTACACTTTAATTACACTTTAAAAAGCTTCCCCATCTTATAGTTAATGCTGCAGAACTAATGCAGAGTAATTTCCCACAAAATTACATTAGAGCGTAAAATGTTTAAGTTTTGAGTTCTTTCTAGATTGATGTCTCTCTGACAAGCTGGGAACAGAGAGGAAAACCTCCCTGGTTCTACATATTGAGGTCACTCTGAGTTTGATGTGAGTAATGAAACAAACAGTTTGTCCTCCTGTCTGGTCGGTCCACAGAAATGTCTCCATCATGGTGGTGACCATAAAGGCAAGCCGAGCTGTACTCTTTCTATAGTTACTTAGCGTAAAAGTGTTTGCTGCAACTGATATTTACAGTGTTCTGTATTGAAGGAAAAACATCAATGCTAAAATCAACTCTTACCTTCTTGAAGATGGCTGGGTTGGGGAGGGGGGGCCCGAAAGGAGGAACATCTTCCCTCGCTGTAACCGACACCTGAGGAGAAACAGAATAGAAACACATCACTATACTGGGATAAAAAATGCTGCAGGTCCTAATTAAAAGCTTTAACGTGACGTCAGGGAAGAAAACTGGCCAAATTTTTTATAGTGAAAAGTTTTTTTTCATGGTTAACAAAGCAGACAGATCTCAGAGGGATTTTGAGCGACATAACACCATTTTAATCCTACATATTACAGCTATTTTAGTTATTAGTATCTGATATAGTAAATATTGCTTAATGCTCCTTTCGGTGATGGTAATTTAAACTAGTTCGACTGGAGGTGTTGAGTGTGTCGGTAGTGAACACTGTTGTTATCCTCACCCTTCTCTCGATTTCCTAACAGGCTTGAAGAACGCAAAGATAGCATAGAAAAGTATAGATAGATGTACAATTAAAGCTGACTTTTAATCTGTAAGCTCTGACTCTATGCTGCATTTCCTAAGTTACATTCCTGTCAGTTGCAAAGGGCCTGCTTCAGCAGCTGTTTAGTGAAAGATGCATCCTGATTTCACCGACCATGAACTCCCCCGTGTACCACCAGGTATTCTCGTCCTCAACATAAGGCTACCTGTCAGCCAGCTAAGGCTTGGCAGAAACTGGGTCATCAGTAATGCAACAGTCCAAAGCAGCAAACCCGTAACAGAAGTGGAAATGAAAACAGAGTGAAGGTGTTGCAATCAAAGTCCAAACCCGAACCCGACCCTTTACCTTGTAGGTGGTGTGGTCGGTACAGGGGTTCTCAGCCTGCACCAGAACATAAGAGTGCAGGAAGTTGGATGCGATCATGTCTGGAACGAATGGCGTGGGCTCTTCTTGGAAGACTGCAGCCACAATGTCGTTTCCGATGTGTCTTTTCCTTTGGAGCTAAAGAGGATTTGATCAATAAAAAACTATTTTTTACTTTTCATCTAGATAATTTCTTTATTAAAACAGAAAGTTTATTGAAAGAGCTGAACCAGTAGATAGAAGTTAGAGCCGGTATTCCAGCCTTGTACCTGCTGCACGTCTCCCTCTGTGAAGGGGAGCTTAGTTGATACATGGAACATAATCTCTCTTTGTCTGAAGACGGTGTAGACGGATTCAGATCCCGTCTGTCCATGGGAGACGTCCAACCCACCGCGGAACCTGGAACACCATCAAAGCTCGTGTTTTGTGTTGTATCCAACATTCAGCCATCAATCTGCCTCCGTAAAGTTTGTTCTTAAAGGAATCGCTCAGAAATCTCTAAGTTAGGTTCTGTTCATATTTTTTAGCCATTAATTGAAAAGCAGAAATTTATTTGTCATATATTTTCTTAAACTTAAAACTT
>NW_015151471.1:265727-267056 GCF_000732505.1 Cyprinodon variegatus | reverse complement strand
TCAAAAGTGTTTTTTTAAAATTTTTTTTTTAGTATTTTCAAAAGTAAAATAAACTGGGAAACAAAAATATCGGCGGCCATTGTTACAACAGCGGTGTAGGATTTGGAAGTTTGCCCTTCCACCTGAGAGTCTGTGGTTTGAACCCCAGTTGTTATGTCCAGTACGGCAGCCCTTTCTCTGGGCAGCTGTGGCTACAATGTGGCCTGCCACCACCAGTGAGTGAATGGGTGAATGACAGAATGTCGTTTAAAGCACTTAGAAGTCCTCTGACTTGAAAAAGATCCATATAATTACACAGAGGAGGCATTGGTTCAATGCCTGAGGATGGAGAGCCATTCTTTGTGCAGGTAAACATGATGAGACAGTTAAAAATAACAATAGCAGAAGAACATTGATAATGAAAAACCGTCTATGCAGGCCAGCAGAAATTCATCTTGCTGGATGATAGGCAAAATGACTGAATGTCAATACTGTGCTGTGTTTATAAAAAAGCAAAACAAAATACAATATTAAAAGGGGCAAAAAGACATGGGGGAGTGAATCTAGTCACAATAAGTTTTTTTCCTCCTGTGGTTGATCCTTCTACCTCCACCAAAAAGTGTTTGTATAGTTTCATAGTTCATATTTAGTTTCACATTTAGTTTAGTTAGTTTATTTAGATGCATATTTTTCTAATAGGTGCACACTTTAATAATGTCCGAATGATTAAACTCACATTTGTTCTTTTCTTTGAGGTTTTGCAAATGCAGATCAGCTGGAGGTGGAAGCAGCCAGGAACAAACCACTTTTCTAAGAACTGAGGGGGGGATTTTATTTTAGTTATTCTCTCACCTTCATATTCAATTATTTGTGATAAGAAGAATTTTTTTTTATTAATGTTTTAGCTTTGTATGGACTTTTTAAATTTTTTATTTATTGCTTCTCTGTTATATTGTGCCTTCCTCATGTGGCACATTTAGGTTATTCCATCCCTATTTAATCCGCCCCTTTTCTTTATCAGTAGGTCAGTTTTTGTTTGAGTTAGTTGCTGTTCAGTTGAGTTGGACCCAAATCCATGTTATTTGTTATTTAAGCTAGTTTCTATTCCTTTTGAGCCTTTGTTAAATATTTTTGCAATATTAAATGAAAGTTTCTTTTTTCAATTTTTGAACACCCTTTGTCCTTATTCAAGTTTGGTCCCTCACACTTCCATTTATTCAATTAAATATATTAAAAAAAATGTTGATGTAACAAATTGTTGTTATTTTGTTGTACTTTTGTTTTTGTAGCACTCTGAGACATTATTCAAATACTATCTAGTGCTATTTGGCTTTATATATTTATAAATAT
>NW_015151471.1:261326-264230 GCF_000732505.1 Cyprinodon variegatus | reverse complement strand
GCTGAGGAACTCCTTGAAAGCGGGGGTCTCCTCGTTGTTCCCAAATAACTCTTCCTCCGATGTCTGAGTGGTCCAAACACAAAACATGGAGAAAGAAAGTAGATGAGTTAGAGTGGCTCAGGTTATCCCAAGCTATCTCTTTAGTTATGCTGCTATAGACTTAGGCTGCTGGAGGACATGCAGACAACTTTTCATAAGTCTGCTTCTAATTTTTTTTAGTTTGACTCATAACTTTATGTTCTCTCTTCTTTTTCCTTGTCATAGTAGCTTCATTGGTCTTTTCCTGTTTAACTGTGACTCCATCCTGGAGAGAAATATCAGCTGGGCTGCTGCTGTCTTCTCTTTGGATTAGCGATGATACGGTTGAGCCTGATTTCTAGTGTTCAGTCCTGTTTTTTTCCTAGACATTATGGGCTCAGCTTTTACTGATACAAACTGGATGTCCCCCCTTTCACCCCTTAGACATGAAAACCAGCACATACTGTAGCTTGTCTGCTTAATTGTTTCTTACCCCTTGTGGAACTAGTTTATGTTGACTTTTCTAACATATAAAACATTTATAAATCAGTGATTCTATGTTATTTTTCTTAGTCTGCTTCTGTCTCCTTGAACCCCAGTCGGCCTCAGCCGATGGCTGCTTACACTGGGAGGTTGAAGGTCTTCTTGTTAAAAGGGAGTTTTTCCTCTCCACTGTCCTTACAAGCATGCTTATTGTGAGGAATTGCTGTTGAGTCAATGAGTCGATGCAATCAGCTGATTTTCCTTAGATAGAAAAATATGCTGATGAAGATTATCAGTCATCCAGGTCATAGTGATTCCAAAAAAAGAAAATTTTAATCAATCCACTGGAATTTGTTTTCGAGTTTGAAGACGTTTTGCTTCCCATCCAGGAAGCTTTTCAATTCAAAATGTCAGGAATAATGTTGAGTTCGAGGTTTTATATAGTAGCCCAACAAAACCTTGTTTTTGTTTTGAAAACATGCAAATAGAAACGGACTAACGGGTCCACCCCTTTGGAATGGGGGTCGTTTGGCTTCTTTTATTAGCCTGCAATGCCCCATACCTGTCTATGTCTCTGAAAGGGGGGTCGTTAAAGGGAATTGTTGGCCTGGCTGAATAGGCGAGGTCTTCCGCTCTCCTGTACAGGGGCTGGGGCTTCAATGATAATCATCTCTATTCCTAACATTTTGAATTAAAAAAGCTTCCTGGATGGGAAGCGAAACGTCTTCAAACTTGGAAACAATGTCCACTGGATAGTTATTAATTTTCTTTTTCTTTGGAACTTAGATCGAAAACCTTGAACCAATTAGACTGGATGATCTGACCGAATTGTCTCTATAAAGTGGCTTGAGATGGTATGTTGAACTTCTATGTATTTGTATCTAGTAGGGCTGCATCTAATGATTATTCAGCAAAACGATTAATCTGATGATTATTTTTTTGATCAATTAATAAGTGGATACAAAATTAGACCAGCTAAAAACTAAAACTTTTCCACTTAAGGAGTTCTGGATAGAGCATATTGACAGAAGAAAATGTTTTTTTTTTAATCTTAAATGCAAAATAATTACTGCTCTAAGTAGGTTGCTGAATGTCAGCTACTGGCATGTTTTAGAGTCCATCACTCATGCTAAATATTAATCTATTACTAAATTATTTGATGATTATTTCAATAACAAATTCATCACCATTAATCCAATGTTTTTTTTTTAGCCGTAGTTTCTAAATTAAGCAATTTGAGCTGATTTTTGCAAACAGGTACCTTATAAATAAAGTTGCCTTGGAGAGAAACTACTCACCTGTCCAAATTTTTGGTAGATGACTCCAAATTTAAACGTGTTGTTCACCTCATGCTCGTCATAGGCCACTATCAGCTGGGAGGCCTGTGAAAGGATATAAAAAACAAAATAAAAACAGACGTCTATATGACTTTTCTTTTAACTTGTGAGACACTTTCTGCTTCCTGAAGCCAGCAGGACAGCATATTTTCCTCTGCTCCAATGTGCCTCTGGGGCAACTTTATGGGCTCCATGTTACATAAGGGCCAACATGTGACAAACCTCATTGGCCCCCAGTGACGGAAAAAGCTCTATCTGTTGCATACGGAGACACAGATGGCTTATTTTCCTTCCCTGAGGTGCAGGCTGAAAGCATGCTCCATCACCGGGAACACAGTAGGAGCAGCACATCCATCATGTCGAGTCGTTTCATCATAAGTTCTTACTTTTATCATCAACTTAAGAGTGGATGAGGAGGGTTATTGGTAGAGAATGTGAAACAACAAGCTGATAATGGGTCAGATAAAGTGATGTGGTCAGTGAAGGGTTATAGTTAAAGGTAGAAATACAAATGTTCAATATTAACATCTAAAAAAAAGGGAAAAAATTTGGAGGTGAAAGTTGTGTTTAGGAGGATAAACTCACCCGAGGGTAGAGGACGGGGTTAAACTTCAGTCCTGTGGCGTCGTCACATAGCAGCTGAAATAAACAAATATCAGCGTCTTTAAATGAAGCTCATAAATATTCTGCCCGTAAAAAAATGTATATCTGTTCCAACTTTAAGTGCAATTCAACCTCTTTTTATTAAATAGATGCTCTAAATATAAAAATGTGACATAACATCGTCATTCTTTCTTTTTTTTCTTGGACTTAAACAGTTGTTATATACGGAAGAGGATTAGGGCCACTGGAAAAAAAAAAAAAAAAGTTAACTGATTTTTATTTCAGTTTAACATGGGAAAAAAGTCAGAAATCTGAGAAAAAAAAGTCAGAATTCTGAGAAAAAAAGTCAGAATTCTTACTTTTTTCTCAGAATTCTGAGATTAAGGCCCAGTCCACACAAAGTCAAAACGAACACAAAAACGCTATTATTTTCCAGAACGTTTGTCGTAAAGACGGAGACGTA
>NW_015151471.1:252167-260726 GCF_000732505.1 Cyprinodon variegatus | reverse complement strand
TACGTCTCCGTCTTTACGACAAACGTTCTGGAAAATAATAGCGTTTTTGTGTTCGTTTTGACTTTGTGTGGACTGGGCCTTTTTCTCAGAATTCTGACGGAATTCTGATCATAAAAAAGTCAGAATTCTGTCATTTGGGCTTACAGTTCCTAAATTATTTGCTTTTCCATCTGGGTATGCAAAATAGGCGAGGGTTATCCAAAATGTAGTGGATGTTAAGAGGTTAAACATAAGGAAGTCACATCCAGAACTGAAGATGAATGTTCCTTTAATAGTGTAGTGCGGTAAAGCTTCTGTCCTTAACATTTTTTCCTGCATTACTTAACTTTTAAAGTTTTAGTAGTTCTAACAATGGTTCTTTTACACTTTTAGATTAAAAACAGTAGGGTTTATACTTCCCCCTGAGTTGTAAACGTTAATACTTTTGACACCTTTTGATTTAGCACCACATATGGAGGGACCTGACTGCCATGAAACAGTCAGACATGGGTTACATTCTCCTTGGTTTGTTTATTGTGTTTTTCCTTGTTTAATCATTTTTATCTCAATCAGATCCTTTTGTTAATTTGTTAATCCTGTGTCCCCTGTGTCTCCTTATGTGTTTGTTGTTTAACGACCCCCCCATTTAGCTTTAGTTTGCTGTCGGTTTCCATCAGGTCCTTGGTTTATCTTCATGTCTCTGTACCTTAGTGGTTTCTTTAAATTCTCAAAACAGCTTCCAAGCATCAGTCTGCATTTTGTTTGACATATTTATCTCTCCATCTGTTGTAATACATACAAAGCACCTTATGTTAAACAATTTGGATAAAAAGTTCTGTGCAAATGAAGATTGATCGATTTATTTATTAGATTAAACAATGTTGTTGTTTTTAAACTGTTTCTATTTTCTTCAAAAGAAAGAAACAATGTTTTATTGATTGGTTAGTCTTTATAATTTATTCTGTTGTATTTTCTTTATAAATTACTGCTATATCTTGTATTTCTTTTAATTAAATATTGCTCAAGTATGCATAATGGGTCCTAATGAGCTAAACAAAGATGTTTCTATGGCCGTGTCAGAAGATAGGAAAACAGGACCGTTCCAATAACACTTTAATGTAACAATAGGTGCGGTAATAATTTTCTAGCTTCACTAATAATAAGAAATAATGCAAAGATTAGAAAAAGGTTGTTTTACCTTTGCAATCTGAGGCACACTGGGCAGCTGGCTGATGCCAGCTAAAGAGATCCTGTCATGAACTGTTTTGGTCCGAGATCTGCAGAGAAGACGGACCTCAGATTAGCGGGTAGTTAAAAAGAGAATTATGTTGAAACCTCTGAGACTGAATTAAAATATCGTTCTTCTGCATTTTAACTCAGCTTAATGACTGAAACTAAATTCAATGTAACAATACAGATATCATCACTAAATGTAATCATAATTAAACCAACAATTGTCAAAACCAAGCAAAAAAACAAAACCTTTCTGTGGTGCTGAGATTGAGATATCTGAGAATTATAGAAGCACTGATTGAACCAAACCCAAAGCTTCAAAAATCATCTTATTTTCCCTGCCTGCTTCTGGTTTCATTTTGTTTTATCTAACTCAATGAAGAATTGATCCATTAAGTCAGAAATTATGTTTCTATTGCGACCCATCTGACCGTTTTCACTTTTCTACTCTCTTTACGTCCTGCTTGGACATTTTTATTCAGAGCAAACACTGATTGGTCAATTCTATACCTGACATAGATAGAAGAGATGAAGGAGGAAATCAAAAGAGTAACGACAATGCTTCAGTAGATGAATAAGGATTGTGGAGGTTCCTCCAACCATCCTGATCTATCTCTATAGTTATGCTGCTATAGGCTTAGACTGCTGGAGGACATAGAGAACCCTTTTTCATCATTCTGCTTCATTCTATCTCTATTCTCCCACTCTGCAGAATCTGTTAGTTCAATCTCTAACGTTATGCTTTTTCTCATAGTAGCTTCATCTTGTCTGTGTTTCTGACTGTGACTAACTGGATGTGCTCTCTTCATCCTCTGACATGGGAGCTGGCTCGGAGCTCGTCTGCCTGGCTGTGTGTTTCCTGGACGGGGCCGCCTGTGGAGCTGGTTGACAGTTGCCTTTTGTATCTATGCTTCTTTTTCTATGTCTGCTTCTGTCTCCTTGAACCCCAGTGGGCCTCAGCAGATGGCCGCTCACACTGAGTCTGGTTCTGCTGGAGGTTTCTTCCTGTTAAAAGGTTTTTCCTCTCCACTGTCACTACAAGCATGCTTAGTGTGAGTCAATGCAATCAACTGGTTTTCCTTAGATAGTGAACTGTAAAGTGTCTTGAGATGACTTGTGTTTCAGTGTCAGTATTTTAATGTTTCTTTCACACAGCATATCTATTTTAGGATGTTTGCTAATATGGACGCATACGTTTAGTAAACACCCTATGAACATTATTTGAAGATCACAAACTGTCTTTCTTATGCTGAGGTTGACAGAACTAGCTGGGGGAGCAAATATGGTGTAACACCAGGAAGTGGAGGAATCCAACAAGCAGCTGACACCAGGGGACTTAAATCTGGAGAAGCTGTCAACTCAAAGATCCACTGTTTTAAAATGCATTTTTGTGTTTGAATGTCTTAGTTTCATATTTGTGTCATAGTTATTACTTGTAGGCTAGTGTATGTGTTTAAATATCCCCGTGTTCGTTGTAATAGGTCAGTTCTGGTCTGTTATCCTTGGTATATCTTCTTTTGGGCCCATTTATTCTGAACTATGGAAGAATAAATAAATATTTTTACTGCGCCTTTGTCCTTTGCCTGACTGTTTAGTGCCTGACAAGGATGACAAGGAAAGTTTCTTGAGGATGCCTCAGGCCACAGGAAGCCAAATTTTTTAACGCAACAGTTGATTTATTCTATCATTCTGAAGAGTTTGGTTCTATCTAAATAAACATGATGCATCAGGAAATGTTGGCAGCACTGGAAGTGCTGGAAAAATGCAGAGAAGAAATCAATGCATGGATGGGACAACAATTTCTTTACCTGAATCAAAACTAAAGTAAAGTAATAATTTCTGGACCAAATATGCATTTTAAAGTCCACAGTTTCTGTTAACCCAGCTTGAAACCACCAGTCAGGCTCTAAATCTCAGTGTAGTGATGGACTCAGCAGGAACTTCTTCACTTAAAAAGGGGATCTGCCAGCAGGGAGCTGCTGCCTGCGTCCTCACTAGAACTAAGAAAGTGAGAACATCATCCAACCTGAGGTTCTGTGGTTCTTCCTCAGGCTCTCTGTACTCTATCTCAGAGAATAGACTTTAAGATACATCTGTAGGTCTATAAATCACTGAATGGCTTCGCTCCAAAATAAGTTACAGACATTGTTGTCATTGGATCAACAGCCAGACCTCTACGGTCTTCTCTGCATAAACTGAACCAAACTTGGAGAAGCAGCTTGTAGATCTTTTGTCCCACTAATCTGTAAAAAACTCCCAGAAATCTATAAAACTGCTGAAACCTTCATCTGCTTTGAATCCAATCCTTTGACTGTGCTATGTAAACATTATTTAAGTTTGGATTTGAATTTTCCTTTTAGTTTCTCTCCAATATTTCATCTTTATTCAATATAATCATCTTATTTCACTAATTCCTTTTTAATTATTTGCCTCCATGTTGCTGATATGTACTTTTCTTTTCATGTACACAACTTTAAATTGTCTTTATAAATCAACTTTATAAATGTAGTAATTGATATTTGCATCTGTTTTATGAACAATGGTTTGGTGAACTGGATAGAAACACTAACTACTGTCTTTGCTCATCATACGCAGCTTTAAAATCTGAAAGTTACCGTTTTCTATCCTCAAACAGAGTTAATCACAATCCCTTTATCTGTACCTGAGCATGATGCGCAAAAACTCCTGGCTCTGAGCCTCCTCGTGTTTCAGAGACATGATGAGGTTACCAATGCTGCTGCCGCTGCAGTAGTAGTTCATGTGCTCCTGCAAGTATGAAAGTAGGGAAACATTTAAGGTCAAAGAAATAACAGACCCGCCCTGTGAAGCGCAGTGCTGCTGGCACTTATGCAAACACCCATGCTTACCTTGCCAAGGAAGTGTTTGCGGTAGGCTCGGGCCGTGCTGTTACACTCCAGGCGGTAGCTGTGCGCCCCGCCGGGGCTCATGCCCTCATCTCCGTCCTCCTCCTCACAGAAACTGGACTCTGAGGAGGAAGGGGTCCCTGCTGGGGCTTCTGCATCTTCAATCCAGTAGCCCCCAAACTGGGGCAGGATGACCTGGGGGTATGGTCCACCTTTCTCTAGGACCTGTAACATTAATGTGAGGAAAGACAAAATAGAGTGAAATAAATTAAGCTAAAGGAGGGAAAACAGATGCAAAATAATTCAGACATTTTTTTTTTCCTCATTGTGAAACTTAAAAAGAAACCTTAGTGCTTTTAATTCTAAAACAGAATTGTAAAATATCTCACATTGTCTTGATATTTAGATTAGATACATTTTTTCCCTGTTATTATTTCCTTCCAGTTTGCAACAGTGTTAGGAATGTTAAAGGTGTGATCAGAAAGGAACTGAGAGGTGGCTAAAAATGAACATGTAGCAGAAAGATTCCAGTGCCAATCTACGCTGCAACAACATGATAATAAACGAGCTCAACATCCACATTTCACTAATAAAGAAACTAGATATCCCTAAAGCCTTAGCTAATAAATAAAATCACATGTTTAAACATCTATCCCTGAATCAAAGGTATAGGGGAGGATCTTCGCTCTGCTTCCAGTTCCAGGAGGAACATCTCATCTATTGGCCTTTTCTCGCCCTGCATGCAAACTTCTTGTATTTATGTATCCAGTTAGTTCTGGTTTCCAGCTTCAGGTCTAACTGTATACTTTGCAAATGGATGAGAGTCAAAGGGCCGGATCTATCAAAGGTTTGCGTGTATAAAAACGTGAGCTATTTCACTGCGCACGCTAAAAAATGTACAAACTGATCTATCAACAGCGTGCTAAAAGGATTTGGTCTTTAAAACGTGCTAAATAGCGCCTCTTACCCATTTAGTACTTTTTCTGCAATGAATATGCAATATGGGGCGTTTACACGCAAAAGTGCGTCTTGTGGGAGGAGAACATGTAAATATATTAATTTAGCACTCGCAAAGTGATTTATCAAACCTAAAAACAATTTTGCTAACGGTATCTGACTCTATATTTAACACGTTTCAAAAGAAGGTGCAAATGGTCTGTATGCGTAATTGCGCACACATGGCAGCGGTTATTGTCGCAAGAAGGAGACATGGAAATGAAGCAAGGAGACGCAGAGAACGCATTTTTCACTCCGTGTGAATATTTTTGGAATGAACGAGGAAATGATCATCAAAACATATCGTTTATCCAGCATTGCCATTTTGGAGCTGCAATTCCAGTGATTTGCTCCTCACAGAGCGTCAGCTGTACTTGTTCCTCAATGCTGGTAAGAGGCATCTCATCTACTGTGCCCCCTCCTGCTTTGTTCGCAGATGTTTTGTTATATGCCAGTTTTTCTTTGGTTCGCCTTCTAAAATCCTGGTATCTTCTTTTTACTTCATCCACTGTTCGCAAGGTTTCACCAACTTTATTACAGATTTGTTCACATATAGCGTTCCTCTGTGTGACAGTCACACTTCTTTGCTGTAGCTCACTTAAATGTTTGTTGGCTTCATCCACCAACACCTCCATTTCCATGGGGTCGAATTTCCTTTTGCGCTTTCTGCTGTCCAAACTCGCAATGCCGCAAACCACCAAACGCGCAAAACCATCATTTAAATAGGGCGTCTCCAACAGTTTTGCACCTGTCACCAGTTACGCAATCGCTCTTGTTAAATCACCCGCAAACCATGGTTCAACCCCTCGCGCAAAATTCCAGTTTGCGAGCGCAAATTACTGCACGCAAAATTGGATCTTGATAAATCCGGCCCAGAGTCTTAAAACCTTTATGAGAAAAGGAAGGCATCAGAAGAAAAGGTAAAGAAAAAGAAAAGGTTTATTATGGAGATGCTAAAAGCACAGGCAGGATGGGTTTGAAAATGCAGTTATTCAACAGACAACTAGGGAGTTTCTTATCTATTTCTGAAAAAAAAAGTATCCAATATACTTTTATAAATAATTGTTCTGTATAATAATAATATAGGTATGTATACAAATACATATATTAATGGGTTTAGTTGTTTTTATCTCTAGTTACATAGACGACACACACAACTTTATCTTCTATCTTCTAAAACACAAAGACTAGTTCTGAAAACAGCATTAATTCTGTATTTAACAGTTTATTGTTATTATAGAAACAATTAAAGCGTAAAATTAGAACATTTCACTTGACACAATCTCTGCTGCCACCCTCTGGTTTAGAGGGGAATTACGCTCAAATGGGATCCAGGTAGGAGTGTCCAATGATTGGCTGAGGGTTTCCACGGTTTCGTCTAGCATTTTGATTTCAAAAAAGCTCCTAGCGCCAAATCTAGTGACTTTTTTCTGCCACTGGAGACTTTGGAGACAACATCTAAAAGCAGCGAACTCTGCTCTCCAGAGCGAGTAGATTGGTAACCCCGCCTCCTGCTCTCCTCTATCTTGTCTGCTGTCATGATTCATGCAGCTATTATTTCATCCAAATGAAAAATGGAGAACAGATAAGCAGATCATAGAGAGAGAAGTTTGTTGTTTAAAGTAAGTAAAATACTTTTGTGGATTAGATGAAAACATAAAGCAGGATTTGAATTCCACATCTATGCTGCAAACCACCTGCTTACAGGCTGCATATCAGAAAGGTGTTTATGTTTGTTGGAGAAATGACTCACTTCTTCTATCCGTGGGTAGGGGATGTAGTCATCCTGCAACAGAGAAGACAAGAGCACTTTTTAAAAAAGATTTAGCTTATGAGCTGCACAGGCTCTGAGACAGTGATGAAGTGGTAAACACCAGACACAGGAAGAGGATGGAGGAAAATCTGTCCCATTATTTTTGCAGGCAAAAATACTGTCAATGAAAATTTGAAATAATCAATTTTTTTAATTGAAAAACAAAAAAGCAATCCAGAAACAAAGCGTAAAAAAACAAGTCATTTTAATCAAAAAAGGTTTTCATAGTTAATCTACTGTTTTTTAGATTTTGTTGTTTTTTTTTTAAATATATTTTCGTTTTTCATTAATTTTTGTATATAAATATACAAAATTTGTATATTTTTCCATATTTCACATAAAAATTAGCAGATTTTAAATTTGAAATTTTTTTTTTCTGTTTTTACGGATTGAGTCTTGCTTTCCCTTTAAATTGCATTTTGCAGATAATATTCCCCTTCACTTCAACCCCAAAACAAACACACAAATTCAAAAGAATACCATTTGTAAAACTCAGTGTGACAAAAAGAAATCTGAAAAAAATAAATTGAAAATATTGAATTTGTTTAAAAAAAAAAAAAAAGTAAAAAAAAAAAACTTAAAAATGTAAAATGAGAAAAAATAAATTCAGAAAAAAAAAATAAATAAAAAAGAAAAGAGCAAAGTTACCCTCAAAAAATTTTTCAAAGTCTGGATTGCATTTTTTTTTTCATTCTGATCCATAAACTATGTTTTTTGCTTTTTTGGACAAAAAAATCAATCCATAGAATGAAACACTGATTATGGTGATAAAAAAAAAACTAAACCAAAACTTTCAGGCAATGATACAATAAAAGGAAACACAAATTCATGAGCAAAAACCAGGGAGGGCTTGTCATCCACTTAATGACACCTGCGGTCGGGAGTTTTTTGGTGCTTGAGGCAATCCGACCTCTAAACACCATGGATTCCTGCAGCCCCCATGAGAATGCAGGGCTTTGGACAGACGGTCATTTATATTCTGCAGCAGCAGGAGCCAGGTGACTGGCAGGCCACAGAGGATCAATTGACAGTTGGAGTTCATTCAGCTCGTAATCAATCGGATCAAGAGGTTATTGATCTTACATTTCTAAAAAGCTTGGAGAAAAATCTAAAGAAACGCACACAGGGGAATTCAGACGGATGAGAGAAGAACAAGCACAGCATGGTCACCATGAGGTAGCGATGGAGACAGAAAAAAAAACAGAGGAATGGAGTTCTTATAATAAAAATAAACTAATGAGATCCAAAGAGAAGACATGACCAAGGGTCCGGTCGGCCACACCTTCCATTTTTTGGTGTCTTCAGCTTTGGGGACCTTATTAGAGTCCAGTCGCAGCATGAGGGTGGAAAAAAAAAACAAAGGTCAGGAAGAAAGTTCTGTATACTTTAAAAAGCACCGTGTTCTTGTTTGCAGACCTCACTTTCTCTGCAGCCCGATGAGTGACTCATATATGCTGATAAGCTACACACAAACACACACATGCAGGTAATATACACACTTAGTCATCCTCTACTCAAATCAGGCAGAGTGAAAGCTGCTTTCTAACAGATATGTGGGCCACAGCAGCATCAAGACGCAGGCAGAAACTCTTTGAAAGAACATTCTGATGTACTTTATATAAAAACTGTCTGCTTTATATATATATATATATATATATATATATATATATATAT